>NC_134700.1:71760999-72060999 GCF_043290135.1 Rhipicephalus microplus
ACAAGTTAGCTTCATTAGTTTGTGGACATATTCCTACAATCAAAATAACAACTGATAAACAAAATCTATGGTTCAATAAGTCACTTAACGCGCGCAAAGAGCTGCGTCGTGCCAAAGATATAGAGACTTCTTGAATAGCTACTGCTCTGCGATAGGCGCCACCCGGCATAACTATTCTTCTCACAATCTACCGTCACTGCTCACCACTAACGCAAAGACGTTTTGGAAACAAGTGTGCCCAGAACGTCACGATAACAAAATCACGTTGCAAATTGACGACCACATTCCCATTCCAGGTCAAAGCTGTCCTAACGCTTTGAATACTTTTTTTACATCAATTTACACCTCTGAAGATCATACAAGCGTCCCCGATGTAGCCGATCTTCACTATTCCTTTCTGCAGCCCGTTGAAATCACTGTTGACGGAATCGCATCTATAATAAATAATCTT
Source organism: Rhipicephalus microplus (assembly GCF_043290135.1). NCBI lineage: Eukaryota > Metazoa > Arthropoda > Arachnida > Ixodida > Ixodidae > Rhipicephalus > Rhipicephalus microplus. The sequence goes on from NC_134700.1 coordinate 71,761,451, forward strand.
AAACTGTCCACGTCAGCGGGCCTTCACGAGATTAATACTTACACTTTAAGGCAAAATTACCCAAAAAAGGAGTAACGGAGCCCAATAGGCAGGGGCTATGAATGGATAGACCGTTCAGGAGCAACCACAGAGGAAAACGTGCAGCGCGAAAGCACTTATTCTCGAAAGGGATGAACCGCCCGGGGATGGCAGGCAGCGCGAAAAGCGTTGCCTAGGTGACTAGCCCTCCTTTTCCACAGAACACATGTCCTTTTCCTTCTCCACTGGCTAGTCTTTCCCCATATTTTGCCGGCGACGGTTCGTAGTGCGTCGCGCTCGGAGTGCTCGACCACGGCCGCCTGGATTCCACGATCTAAGAATTACGACGTGGTACTTGTGCATACGCTTGGATGAGCGTGGGCTGCTGCTTTTGCATTTCGCTGCACCCATGAAGTCTGATGCAAGCCTCGACACGTCACCACGCCACACTGTATATCTCTGGCTTCAAGATAGTCACGACCAACACACGACAGCAACAGTTTGGGAGGCCAATATGGCGGCCGAGAAGTCAACAGGCCTATCAGATATATACTTCAGTCCTACTCAGGGCAAAAAACAGCGCTGGTTTCTAAGGCAAGTAGGTTATCATTCTTTATTATACTATACTTGTCTCGTGTGCGATACGGATCGCGCTTACCGGCAACAGGCTCGGTCGTGTTGTATATCGCATGCACGAAATGCATCGCGAAGGTCAGCTTCGGCGCCTGCAGTTCGCCTGTGCTTCGCGACCACCTTGAAATTGGCCGCCATTGCCGTCGGCCTCCCGTACGCTCGCTCATCGAGTGCTCGCCTCTCTTCGCCGCCGCGATGAGCTCCGGGCTGACGATATTGGGCTGAGACCTCGTCGCTGTATGGCAGTCGTCGAAAACACGTTGCGGGTTCTCGCAAAGAGCTTGGTTGTAGTATGTCGCGCGCTGTAAGTGCACGAGCACGGGCTGGCGGGGCTTTCACTCGCGTCGGAACTCACTGAAAATCGGTCGCCTTTACAGTCGATCGCAAGAATCTCGGCGCCGTCCGCTGGCCACAGTGGTGGACTCGCGTTTGCGCGCTGCACTCGCTCGAGTTAGTGGAAAAGGGCCGCATTACCGTCGATTTCTTCGACGCTAGCTCCAAACCTGCTCGGCGCTGTTCGTGGCGGCGGCGAAGCGTACGCTTGCTTTCCTGTTCAAAGTTCGCTGGCGGCAGACACTCTGCGTGCAACGCCATGTTTGGTCTCGCATTCGCTCGCTCGAGCTGAACGACGTCGCTCGCTTAGGACTCACCAACTTGTTAGCGGCACGGAGGTTCGCGGATTTGTGGCTGCAGCCGCCGCTCCTGAGCTGTTGCGCTACGGGGATCGAAATGAGTCTGACGATGTGTGACATTACGGTGAAATTATTAGTATGTCATATCTCACGTATGTTTTCATTTCACCTTGCACGTATTTCTCATATGTATTTGTATTCATCCTCTGCCACGTGTGACTCACTATTTTACTGTGCAGCCGTGGGCAAGCAGCGTGCTGAAGACTGTGTGCACTGGCGTATGCGATGCCTGTCATCCATCCATTTCGTCAGAGCAGCTTCAGAAGGACTGTGCGAGATCTGAAGGTAAAGTTAATTGTGTGTCATAATCTAACGCTTGTTTTTATATTAACGTACACGTACTTGTCATATGCGTGCATCTTCATCTTCTGTCAGGTGTGTCTAACTATTTTTACTATATTATTGTACGTGCAGCCATGGCAGCACAACAGGCAGAAGGCTGCGTGCGCTGGCGTCTGCAATGCCTGTCATCCATCACTTCCGTCGGAGGAGCTCCCCAAGGAGTGAACAAGATTTGACAATGAGACTGGACTTGTACACTTCACCATGAATTAACCCAAAAGAATGGAGAAACTTCATCTGTATGTAGAAAAATAAAATATTTCTATGTCTCACTTTTGTCGTTCGTTGTGGCCGTGATTGCGAAAGCAGTTACACATAGGTGGCTAACTACTTTTTCGCGTGTTCTTTTCTGTGCAATTTGTTGCTCACTGCACAGAAAAACAGGTGAAAAAAGTGCCAAGCTTGGCGGAAAATAAACAAAAAACAATGTTTGAACGGGGGTTCATACGATTGGAGTACTAGAGTAGACCATCCGTTCGTCCGGTAAGGTGCAACTGTAAGGACTAACGGTTGCCCGGTAAGGTGTAGATGTGGAGATAAACAGTTGCTCTATAAGGTGGAAACGTGAAGACTGAATGTTAGTCCTTTGAGGTGAATTGTGAGGCTAACGGTTACTCACTAAGGTGTAAGTGTGAGGACTAAATGTTAATCCCTTGAGCTCATCTGTGGGGAATAACTGTTAGACCCGGTGCCGTTAGTCCTAAAGGGATTAATGATTGTGGCAGCCCCATTAGTCCCAAAAGGGATGAACCACACACTCTTTTAACACCTTTTTGCCTTACACTATAAAAAATATCGAGTAGAAAGGGTGTCTTTTTGTCCCACAACAATAATCGTCATCAGGCTTGCGTGCGCTTCCTTTCTTGAAAACTCGACGCTGGCCGCTTTCCTATCGAGAATGCAATGTATCCCTGATAATGGGCATGTCGATCGTGACCGGAATGTACCGGGCGCGGGGCGATAGCGCAAGGATGGAACGCAACATAGATGACGAATATTGTTGTGGGACAAAAAGACACCCTTTTTACTCGCTCTTTTTTTAGAGTGAAGATACTAAAGAGTACAGCCTCACCCTCGAGTAAAATATTATGCCACATCTTTCAGCAACCACTATCAACAGGACAGCTTCCACATGAGTGGAAAATTGCAAAGGTCATCCCCATGTTTAAAAGCGGCAATAAAAACTCACCTCAAAATTACAGACCCATTTCTCTGACATCCATCTGCTATAAGATGCTTGAGCAAATAATCGCTCCCCATATTTACAATCACTTAGAGCAGAATGAATTTTTCTCCCCAAACCAACATAAATTTAGAAAGGCCCTATCATGCGAAACACAGCTTTTCGAATTCACGACTGACCTATGTCATCGCTTAGTTCTAAACCTGCAAATTTTCTGTCTTTTTCTGGTATTTTCCAAAGCTTTCGATCGTGTTGTCCACTGCCGCCTAAGCCCTAAATTCTCTTTTTTTGTGTATAGATACATCTACTCTGTCATGAATACAGAACTTTTTTAAACCGGCAGCAATTCACCTTGTTAATAATTTTTCATCCCCACTTTCATATGTTTGTTTTGGTGTGCCGTAAGGGAGTGTTCTCGGTCCACTGCTCTTTCTTATTTATATTATAGACTTGCCAAGTAATTTATCTTCACAAGTGCGCATTTTCGCTGACGACTGCATAATTTAGCGAGCAATAACTAGTACTTGTGATCACGTAATAATTCAAAATGACCTTGACCTCATCAGCAATTGGTGTGATTGTTGGTTATTCTCCCTAAATTCAAGTAAATTTAAAGTAATGTCCTTTCGCAAACATTCTAACTTTGATTTTTCTTACTTTATTAATGGCAATCACGTATCCAGGGTTAATTTTTTAGAATATTTAGGTGTAACCTTCACATCTACCCTTTTCTGGACTACCCATATAACCAACATCTGCAGTGACGCCTCACGATCATTAGGCTACATACGCCGCAATCTACGTAAGACGCCCACAAATATACGTCCTTCAGCTTACGTAACATTTGTTTGCCCTCAGCTCGAATTCGCTTACGCAGTTTGATCCCCTATTACACCTATTTACCTAACATGCTGGAGTCAATCCAGAATAGATCCGCTAGATTCATCCCACAAAACTACGATCATAGCGCAAGCATAACACAAATTAAAAAAAAAACCTATCACTTTCACTTTTGAGCAGCCGACGTGATATAAACCTTCTCTCAATATTTAATAAATACGTACATGAAACCAGGCCATTATCACTGACATTGCAAACATCTGCAATCACATTAAACAGACTGAATAATCATTTTCCATTCACACGCTTTTAAGGTAAAACACAGAATTTTAACTAATTTGCACTCCCCCATGTCATCGGCATTTGGAACAACCTTCTTGATGAAACCGTAGCTGAACGCAATGGAGAACAATTCCGGCACTCTCTACTTACGCATTTCGAGGATAAGCTACTCGTTTTATTCATATCAATATCAGCAATCACGCGTTTATTCTCTACTAGTATGTCGCATTTTCCCCTGTTACTTTAAACTTTTTTTGAAGGTTTCAATACTTACATACAGTTCTGTTTTCTACATACAGTTCTGCCATACAGTTCTGTTTTCTATTCTTGAGCGATGTTTTCTTTTGAATAATGAAAAGTCTTTTCACAATTTGTGTTTGCTTTTTACCTCCTTTTAAGTCATTATCTCAAATGTATACTGATCTGATTTTCATTGCTGTTCTATTCCTATTAAATTATCATTAATTTTTTCTCATTGTTATACCTGTTAGGACTTGTTTAATAATTGACAATTAGTTTATGTTATTGTTTATATGGAAATTGTGCCAATTCGGGTATATTTTCCTTTTATGATCCCCTTACACAATGCCCTGTTGTGTCTGTAAGGTATTTTAACTAAATAAATATACGAAGAGTATCTTAACAAGAAAGCCACCTGAGTCTTATGGAACGCCAGCACCATCTTAATCCACAAGAAAGGAGACGTCAAGCACTTGAAAAACTACCGGCCGATCATCCTACTGTCCCTCCTCTACAAACCATTCACAAAAATATTGGCTGATAAATAAGGCGACATTAGGTTTTTGTCAACCAAAGGACCAAGGAAGATTTCGTATAAGCGTACGCACAATAGACCGTATTCATACTCTCAATAAGGCAATAGAAAAAATGGAGCCTTATAATCCCCATTAATGACATTGTTTCGGTGGCACTCAGTGAGTGGCACCTAAACAAGGGCGTATTTACAAAAGCATTAGCGAATGAGTATACTTGTCAGATGTGCAAACACATCGCGGTACAGTTTCTGAAATTAATTTGAAGGATAAATAAACTCTAACGACTATAATTTGATATTTGGGCATATTACCAGCTACTAAGTAGAGATTTTATTATTTATCAGTTGAGCAGCGCTTCCTTTCAAGTTAAAATGATTTTTTCTAATACCACTTATCAGAAAAAATGCAACAATTTCAGTAATGTACCTGGTGAACGGTGGGCCCAATAGATAATATTACATGATTATAATAATACTGGCCCTTTTTCTTTAAACGCGAGGTATTGCTATTTAGAGTGTAACTTCTACATATTAAAGCCAGTTTCATTTCATAAACACAATAAATCAATATTTAGGGGAGATAGGTCACAATAATGCGAATATTGTATTCTGTTCATTTTGGACGAAATGTATTGTTTTAACGGTAAATTAAAAATAAAGTTGCTTTTCCCAGTCCCGAAAGAGAAGCTCTCCAAAATATGTATAACACAGCTGTAGCCGAGTAATTGAACCAAAACATTCTTGAGTATTTTTCCCACAGACTAGCGAGAACATTCCTTGAAAATCGCAGTATTAATTGGGCTGTGAAATTTCTGCGCTTTCCGTGCCTTTAGCGCACGTAATCACTTTCTGGCACCAGCGCATTCACCAAGCAGTAATGTATACCTCCACCACGACGTCACTCGGTTTACCTGCAGGCACCTTGTACTCGAGACGCGTTTTGAAGGAAACAAACGGGCGAACCCCATACTGCAACGTGACGTGTACCGTGAATTCAAGACGAGAGCTGGGCAAGTTCGCATAGTGCTCGCTAAAGTCGATGCCCAAGGCGCGAATGAACTCCTTGATGTCCTTGGTGTCGTTATTTAGGTGCCATAAGAGAGCTCCTCGCACTTCTTGTACACCAAGCTGGCTGCGTCAATAACCGTGCCTTTTTTTATGCTAGGAGTGTAAAACTTGATCAAAAGCCTCAGTTCCCAGTCAATGTAACATCCAGGCTGCGCATACAATGATGAACAATATTACTGAAGCAGGGAAATGGTACTTCCGAAACGTAAAATGCTTAACTAAAAAATTAGCTACCCTGGCTCAACAACCCGGTGCTTTGTACACGACGGCGTACTTGTTCAATATTTGTTCAATAGAAATCTTCGCTAAAACGCCCACATCTATTAAAAAGGATGCATGGCGGCAATACGATTGCTTATATTGGGAGATTATGGTTTTTTCTTGTGCTGCGAATGACGAAACGAGGATGATACAGCAACGACCGAACAGGTGGTGCATAAACGCTAAAATCATTTATTCGCATCTTTTTTTCGCAACTTTTTTATTCACAATCGCACAAGCATGAATGCTGAATCTTGAGAACTTTATCGTCTGACGCGAGCACTCTATTGTCTGACACAAGGCGCGACGAGCGTCTGTCGGCGAGGCCCGGCGGCACCTGGCTCGAAATGCGACTTGCTGCATTTCTCGCTGACGACGTTAAATAGACAGCACCGCGTCTTCGTGACGAAAGGACGCCGGGCGCGCTCAAACGCGCATGCGTCAAAGCAACGCACCGCGACGTGCGCCTGCGAATATATGCCAGGCAGATTGGCGTTTGGCACAGCATCGCCAGCGGGACGCGAGAAAACGAACGCCGACGCGCACGCGCGCCGGGTCACGTCGAAGTGTTTTGGCGCCTTGAGTGTGGCACGTAGTCATGTTCTTACATTACGCTGTAAGCAAAAACTATCCGAGTGTGGGATTTTTTCAGCTCATGACCTCTGAAAACTCTCTCGCGTTTAAAATTACTACCTATTGTTGGAGTAAAAGATGGTACAAGACATAGTTTTACCACTACCTCTGAGGCACGTAGTAAAAGGATGTGTTTTACCACGCAGGGAGTTTTCTATCACGTGATTTCTAACCTGCGTTTCAGAGCTTATTACCACGTGACTGCAAGGTGCAGCTGCTTCGGCGGCTTTTGCCCCATACACCCCTATAGTAACGCTCTCAGTGAATCCTGAAGGTACCCGAGGACCACAGATATATTTTTTTTTGCATCGTCATGCCTCATGACTGTCAAGTCAACGCACTTTCACTGCAACTGGGGGCAGCATAAGCACAACGAGCGAGGACAGCATTCTGTGAACGAAAAAAAAAGGGGGGGGGAAGGGGCGGCTCTCAAAAAAAAAAAAGAAAACCTGCTGTGGAAAGTTGCGCTGCATATTTTCGCAAATTGTGGGCCTTTGCTCTGCGGTGGCCTTGAAGACAGACGGTGCAAGAAGCTCGGGATCTGTTTGTCTGGTTGAGCTGATGGATGCCACGTGTTTCCTACATCATTGAGCGACCAAGCGCTTTTGAGCGGTTCCGAATCTGCACATCCCGGATACTTCGCTTCCGTGCCGAATCGCGAAGATCGGCCAGTGGCAACAAAATCAATGTGGTGTCATCGTCCGTGGTTGCTTCCTGGAGAAGCGATAAGCAAAATGCTTCACTCTGTCGTCTGCACCGAACCGCGCTGCCAGTGACCAGTGGGAGTGTGTCGCCGGGGCAGGTGAATGAAGCATCGCATATACTTGATTCCACAGAAGAGAATGTCTGTTGGAGTGAAGTGCAGCCCTTATTGTCCACCCCATGCGCCAAAGATGTAGCATGAAGGTGAACACCGATACGAGCCAGACGGAACCAACAAGCGGCTGCACGGGAGCACGAAGAAAACCAAGACGGGCCGTCTCTTTCTTTGGAAGTACATACATCGCCCCGTCCCCGTAAGACTCCGCAGATAGCGGACACGTGTTCATTTGTGTCTAAAATGACTACGAAATTATCGCAGGATGTGTATTCTGTGATCGCCAGCTGTGTTTCATCTCATAGCCTGCTCCTCGAAAAGGTCTAGTACGCCGTCGGTAAGCAGCTTGTATGCAGGCGTGCACCGCTCTTCTATGTCCATTGTCATGATTACATCTGCGTATGTGTTTGCGCACCATCGCTCAATAAAAATCATTGAGCTGCCATGGTTTGTATGTACTTAGGTATATTTTATGGACTTGGACATTAGCAGTGCTAACACGTGCGGGGCCAAGAGCCCGGTGTGCAAAGTAATTATTGTATAACCAAAAAGATAACATGGGGAAGATTTATAATAAAAGGTTGGTGTGACATTTAGCGGCCGGCAGCCCACCTCAAGTTTACGCTTGCTGATATAACCATTGTTGTAAATCGATGCAAAAAAACAGCTCTCCTACTGGTACCACATGGTCGGTCAAAAAGTTGTGCCCATATATATCGGATTATCGAAGTACAGTTGAAGAACGCGTGCAGTCTGTAAGAAAAAAAAAGTGCGATCTGTTCGAGTGGTGTTGTATTATGCATTTAATGTGTGTGCGTGTATATATCTCTATGAAATTTCTGTCCTCGATTCTCTGAGAAATCTGTGTCATCTCTATGAAATCTGTGAATCTCTATGAAATATGTTTCATCGAGTCATGTTGTTACATGACACGCATGTCATGATTACCATGTTTGCACCAGTCACATGCCTTCGTCATCTATGCATGTCCCGTAACAGAAAATTTGGTATATGGGAAGCTAGCGAAACGACTGCGAGCGTACCATGAGCGTGGCGCGCAGTCATGAATCATAACTTACATGACATGCATGTCATGATTTTCACGTTAGGGTCTGTCACTTGTGTTCGCCATGCAGTCATGTCATACCATGCCAATTTCGCAACATGTCATTTGAACGAAACCACCGCAAGACCTTGAAACGTAAATCATGACATCAACGACTAACATGTCATGATAGTCATGCTTGTCATACAGTCATGTTATGCCATACCAAATTTGGTATTGATACCATTAACTAAACGGCCAGGAGAGCTAACAGTCGTAAGCGGCTAGATAGATAGATAGATAGATAGACAGATAGATAGATAGATAGATAGATAGATAGATAGATAGATAGATAGATAGATAGATAGATAGATAGATAGATAGATAGATAGATACGCTCAATGTCACCGAAGCTCGCTAAGGAATGCTTCGCATTTAAAAAAAGAACACAGATCCACACGTCCTCGAAGTCACAGGCGCTCGAAGAGCGCCGTGTCCGTGAAGAGAAAAAAAAATAATCAAGACACGCACGTCCACAAAGTCACAGGAGTGCATTTCCACGAAGAACGAGATAAGCGCTCCGAGCACGCACTTGTAAACACTCGCGTGCGTCCTTGGAACAAGCGTTCCTCCTCGGTGGAATTGACGAACCCCTGTGGACGATACGCAGCAAAGAGATCACGGTGCTCATTAGTACAGGCACCGCACCGCAGCAGAATGTGATCCTAAGTCTCTGGTCCCGGGCAATGCGAGTAGGACTGGCTTTTCTCTCATGTTAGCCGATGCATTCTTTCCGCCATTCTTGGCTGACCGACGAGGAGGCGGAGGAGGAAAGCACGCTCTCTCATAGTCAATCCGGTGCCGTTGTCAGAGCCGGTTCCACGCGTGCATCCGGGTGGCGGGAGGTGATTGCAAGGGAAACCCGTCTGCGCGCTATATCGAAGGGGCTCACCGTCGATGTTGTGGTCGTGGCCGCTGCGTGCGCCGCGTTCGCCAGCTGGTTGGTGGACTGGTTGCCGTGAATTCCGATGTGGGCTGTTATCCGCTGCAGCACGAAGTTAGAGTGTACTAGAAGTGTTGAGTGATGAAGCCGTGCCTTGCTGCCTGACGCCTTCCGCGTTGCCCGTAGCAGCGGCGCTGCAGTCGAATAGTAGTGATATAGCCGCGCTCCGCGCGCAGGAAGTGCTATGCGCTTCGGCTTCTCCGGTGCGCTTTTTTGATGCAGATTTCTTCGTACATTCCCATCATTCATGTCTAGCACATGATGCAAAAACCCTTGAAGTCTGACACGCTAATCTACTGAATTTGAGCTTCATAAAAGTCCTTGCGAGATATTAAAAATTATTTAGAAGGGCGTGTCTTATTCTGATTTCTTCTCTCAACTCTTTCTTGTTTGAGCAGGCGTCTACAATATTAAGAATAACTGATTCGATTTATTGGCAGTTAGCTGCGCTCAGAAAGCTGTGACAAGAGAAAAAAAATACCATGTCAAAGGCACGAAGAACCAGAAAGCCACAAGTAAAAAGCGGAGAGGAATGGAACCTGAGCACCTTACACCACGAATTGTTCTCGTAATTTACCTTTTCAGGGTATAATAAAATATTTACACGTGTTCACAGTGACCACCATTTGCCAAAGTTAGCTGCACCTCTCCCCTCCCCCTTCCTCAAAAAAAAAAAAAATCCTGGGTAGCACTGCGCCGAACGTTTACAGTTGGCGAAGCTGAATATAGCGTGCCCCTGTACTAATGCGGCACGGTAAATTTCACCTTTTCGACAGTACGAGGTTTCAAAACTAGTTCAAGTCTTATGTAGTTGGACAGAGAATGCACGGCGTAAGAATAGCGGCTGTTCTAAGGGTAGTAAAATCAGGTTCTCTTCTCGATGTAGAAGAAACCACTTCTCCCCACTCGGCGCCCGAGGCGCACCACCCGCGGTGGTGTAGCAAAGTGGGAGAAGAAACGTACGCCGCTATCCCAATAGCGGCTATTGGCCTGCTGGTCGCTTGACGAGGAAGCAGAAGCAACGCTGAAGAAGTTCTAGATGGCTGAGAAAAACTTGTATTTACAGATTTTACAAAACAATGGACATCAATGTTACAAAAAAAAAAAGAAAAGAAAAACAACTTGGAAATGAACCGACTTCTGTAGGGCGACCCTACGGGGTTCGGCGGAGCGGATCGTGCCTAACACCGCAAGCTCGGTTCAGACCACTCGGCGGAGCCACGGGGCCTCTTCTTATCCCTTCCTGGCGCTCCGCCCTTACCACACTCTCGGCACATAATCACCTGCTTGTCCTTTGATTGGACAGTACATCGGGTAGATTAAAAAAAAAACGCCACGAGGATCCCGCCTTCGTGCACGTGGGACTCATGCACTCTCCCCAAACAACACAACAACCGAAACGTAAATAAAACAAAACTAGAAAAAGCATAGAGGCCAGGGCCAGCTTCGCGGCGCACAATTATCTAGACAGAGCTAGCCGTACTCGGTATTGCGGCCGTAGGGCGATTTCCCCCTACCACGTCAATTTCTTGACGACGGGGCTATAATCCTCTTGCCTCTGTGCGCCGTACGAGGAACCGCTCGCTGACCGCGCATGTTTCTGCTTACGAGTTCCTTTGCCCAGATAAATGGGGACGCAGTCGAAGACATGCCCGATTCAACAATAGGCAACCCAGGCGTCGAACGGGCGGCCGTCACCATTTCCCGTGTCGCGAGCCCGCTTCTGAGAGTTACTGGACCAAAGCCGGACAGGCAGAAAAGGTCGTCGGTGACTTCGGAGTTTTCGCAACGCGTGCCGCTGATTCTGCAGGCGCGCAAACAGTACGTGGCCGGGCCATACGCCGAACCGATGCGAGGAGTCATCGCGGTGCGCGGGGTCTCGGAAGAGGCCCGTTGATGCGCCGACTGCCCGTTCCGAGAGGCAATTAGGGGGCCGTCACACCGACGTTTATAATCTCATCCCTTTCGTTGCCCCGGTTGGTTCCCTTTTCCTTGAGTTAGTAGTAACTGGAAACGCTCGACCGTCTCTGGCGTTGAACAAAGCAGTGTAATATGCTGGCGCCGCGTGTCTGCGCTCGCGGCAAAACCGGTCGGTCGCGCTTCGACCGCTTGTCACTCAAGCAACGCTGGCTGCCCGCGGCTGGCATGCCCTCCCAAGCTTACACCGCAAAGCAAATAAAAGCACACCAAAATTGCCGCGCTACCGATTCTTACCGCGGTCCTACAGGGGCATTGCATGAATATTGTTGAGGGTGCGGTGACGTTTGACCTAAATGCGTGCACATATATATATATATATATATATATATATATATATATATATATATATATATATATATATATATATATGAATGAGATGTAACAGATAATAATGCCAAGGTATGATGTATAGGGGAAGTTATTAGATATTAGAACCAATGTAATGTAAATAAGAAGAAAGAATTGTGGGTGAAAAAATAACTTGCCGTGAGCAGGAATCGAACCTACGACCTTAGAATAACGCGTTCGGTGCTCATTATTGTTGTGTCGATGCACGGATCCCAGTCGAAAATCCACCAGGCCGTGTCTGGTGTGTTTTTCCCGTTTACACCAGAGCGGAAATTCAGACACGGTTTCTGGCGTATACGGCCCGTTTGGTGTACACGGCCGTTTTCTGGTGTGACAGACTGGTGTGTTTTGGCAAGACCGGGGCTGGTGTGTTTTGGGAAAACCCGGACTTGTGTGGTTCGGCAAGAACCGGGCTGCTGTGTTTTTGCATGATGGGTTCTCGTGTATTCCTTCTCTTTACGTAAATAAATGTATTGTGGTTGTAAACATGCACTTTTACGTGCGCAGGGGTAAAACTAGCAGGCTTGCACTGTAGTGAAGGACTGAAATTGACTTCTCTGTTTTTTTTTTTATTTTTCCATCTGAGCTTGATCCTTGAGTTGGTCTGCATTGTTTTCCTTTTCCACAAGGCTTCAGGCAGCAATGCAAGGCATGGAAAAGAGGAACAATTCATTACAACATTGCCCAATTTGATAAATGAAGTGAAATATGTTTGTTGGAGATTTTTGCTGTTACTTTCAGAAAAAAAAATAACATTGCGCGGCTATTCAAACACTTTTCGTATAGCACTTACTAGTCGATTATTTTCCGCTGAAAGCTTTACTATTAGAACTTCCCAAAGACAACAGTCAATGCTCAATTGAATGCAGCCCATCAGATTTTTTTTTCATTGCTTCACCTCACTACAACCTCAGTTTTTGGCAAAGCTGCCTTCCAGGCTACAGTAGCAAATGCATTGATTCGAGAAAATGCTGGTTCCAACATGAAGAGATGCACTGTTCCGTTACAGTCACCCCTTCATTTTTAATAATATGCTTCATCGCTTCATGAGCTACGCTACGGGAATAATCAGATTGACCCACGAAAGCGCTGTTTCAAACCTGCATGGCAGGGGTGGAAGCTTTGTTTAATGTTTCAGACCAAAAAGTCCGACAAAAACTGTACATGTGAAATTTCAGGTGTTTTTATACACAGACATCTGCATAGCAGATCAGCAACTCCAAATTCGAAAGGATCACGCCCTTGTCTACCAAAGAAGGGACTCCACAGATGTTGACGGAGGGGGGGGGGGGGAGCAACCTTTCACTACGCGTAAACTGCTGTCGACACGCCATTGGTTCCACCAATTATAATAAATAAATACGATTTGGTCTGAAATGACTCATCTTAGACAAAACAAGGGAGCACGTTCCTCCCTGATATTCACCAACCTAGCAAAAAAAAAAAACAATGCCATATTTCTATGTGCTTAGAAATCTTTAGCAACTTTTCTTCACTTCGAGGTTTAAAAATATTCAACGAATGTTCAAAGTATTTGATTGAAACTCACATTTCATTATTGGAAATTGTTTCGCACACGAAATTTCGCTATTCGCACAGCTCCAACAAAAATAAAGAACACAGATTCAGTTCTGTTTATTAAGAAACGCCTGTCGCTGAACTATGGCAGTTGATTATCAGCTCACTAAGGAAGCACTAGCAGTAAATATTCATTTGTAAAGACTACTGTGCTTCTCATACAGCCTAGCCAACTGAGGGACTCATTTTTAAAGGTAGGACTATCATTCAAACAAACCGTGAGTAAGGAAAGGCTCACACATCATGAACCAGCAACAGCTGGAATGTCGGTACAATCATGGATCACAGTTGAGGTTTTCCTTCCGCAGACCACTAAAGACAATGAAGAACATGCAACAAGTAGATGTTACCTAAGTTTCAACAATCCAAAATTATTTCTAAATGCTAATGACAAAAGCAAAGTAGCGATGCCTTTCAGCATTTCCCCCACCAGGCATGTGCAGCCGTAAGCAACTTCAACTTGAACGCTCCGATGCGTAGCCTCGGCTCGCTCGAACTGAGATCAGCGCCACCAAGCGTTCAACATGATATACTTGCTGCAGTTAACAGATTTAGCGCACGTCGGTTTCACTAGCAAATTTCTGTTTCGAGTTTTCCCGACCGAAGGGTCGAATGCACTCACTTCGCATCCCGTTCTAGCCACGTTTCGCTCGTGGCTACCTTATCGCCCACGCCCATGGCGTTCCTTGTTCTATGCTTATCTCGACAATGAGCCATTGCGTGAGGTAGCTTACCCTTCTTATGAGTTTGAATTCGCAGCAAGGAATCGCATGTATAAATGGCAGAGCAAATGCACGTTCACGGCGTTTGTAAAAGTTGCACAATAAAGAAATCTCAAATGTGGTGGCGTTGTTCATGTTCTGATTCAATATTTTTCAGACAGCGTCAATTGAACTTTTCTCGCAATTTAGAGTGTGCCTTTCTGTTCGGTTCATGCTGCACGGAATAAGTCATGTGGAGTGCAATATTTGTGCGTGTTTTCAGCAAGAAAGGCACAAAAATACAACACAAACAAAGGGATTTTTGTGCGTAGTTATCGCATAAAAGCTTAAACTGCCATCTCATAATAAAATTGTAGTAGGCATGCTAAAGGCCAGGTAGTGTTGCCCACTCAAAGGTTGTGCCCCAAGACCACATCTTCCGTGCAGCGCAAAACGAGCAGGAAGGCACGTTCTAAATTTCGAGAGCAGTTTTATTCATGCTGTCTTAAAATTGCTGAATCAGAACATTAACCATGCTACTGAATTTCAGATGTATTGTGCAACTTTTACAAATGCCTTAAGCGTGCGTTTGCTCTGCTTTTTATACGTGTGATGAGTTTTACCAGCAGCTGCCAACTCCAATTAAATCACGAAAGGTGCGTAAGCTATCCCACGCAATGGTTCTTTGTCGAGAAATGAATGAGAAAACGAATGCCATGGGCGCCCATGGGTGCATGCGATAACGTAGCCACGAGCGAAACGTGGCCAAAACGGGATGCGTAGTGAATGCATTCGGCCCACCGGTCAGGCAGTCTGGAACCAGAAATTTACTTGTGAAACCTATGCCTGCTACATCTATTCCTTACTGCAGCAAGCATATCATTTTCAACGCTTGGTGGCGCTGACCTCAGTTCAAGCGAGCTGAGGCCACGCATCGGACCATTCAAGTTAAAGGTGCAGACGGCTGTACAGCATCTGCTTTACTCCACCACATGGGACCTGCTTCGACTGATGCTAACCGTGCCAAGTGTTGGACACGGTTTATTTAGTGCAACAAATAATAGTTCAAGTGCGGGTCGATTTCTCCAGTAAATTTCCAGTTCAGTTTTGCCTAACTGGTAGGTCGAAAACACACTTGGCTGGTCCGTTTTTCCCACATTTTGCTTGCGGATATTTTTACGTAAGCCCATGAAAATCATTGCCAATGCTTATCTCAGCAATGACCCATCGTGTGGGACAACTCACGCATCTTTGTGGTTTGAAATAGATACTGCTGCTAAAAAAGTAAAGTATTGGAAAAACAGAGGAAACTCACACTCATAGTGCTTGTAAATATTCCACTATAACTCAATCTGAAATGTGGTGAGCAAGCAGTTGATCTTCTGTACGAATATATTACTTTGTTCAAGCAGCAACTGCAATTTCGAAAACAAATGGTGTGTTAGCTGTCACACACAATGCTTCATTGCATAGACAAGCATATGGCAACGAATTTTATGGTGGTGCGTTGAATATAGCCATGAGCGAAACATGGCAAAAATAGATTTGCCAAGTGAGTGCATTAAATCCACCGGTCAGGCAGACATGAAACAAAAATTTACTACTCAATACAACCCCCGCTCCATATATACTATAAGCTGAGGCAAACATGCAGAGCCCAACACTTGGCAGCACTGGCATCAGTGAATGCAAGTTAAGGAGCTGCGTCGAAGCATTCAAGGTAAGTGTGCTGATAGCTGGAAATTCTGTGGCTAGATATATAACTTGCAGCTGTGCACTGTAGTTGCCAAACTGGAATCGGCTTATAAAATGCATGCATGACACAACATACGCTCCATTGAAATCAGCAAGCTTCCTCACTAACCTCTCTATGCTTCTTCCTGTGGAGGCAATTGCTGCTGCGAAGGCTTCTGGCCGCCTTCTGGCGCAATCAAATTCCAACAGTTTCCGTGAAGCTCCTATGCGTGCCGTACCGGCCTCGGTCCGCCTCATTGTGATGGTAGACCACTTGACCAAATGGAAGTCCTTGGACCTCATATCAGCCGACTCTAGGCGGCACTCGAGAGCATCACACCATTAGCTAGGTGAACCTGCGCACACACAAACCGAAAATTATTCCACAATAAAACAGCAAACCAACACTGATTACTTCATCCCAATGACTGAAACGGTGTGCTGAGTTTCATAAGCTCTGAATTGCACTATGAACTAAAACACACGCAGTATACCCGCACTGATTTATCCTTGAGAGGACAGTAAGAAATAAACTTAAGTGCTGTAAAATAAACCACACAATAAATGCTGTACTGAACCACACAAAATTTAGTTTCAATTCACGCACTTGGAAACAAAATGTGCAACGTTTCCTGGAGAATTAACTTATAAGAGATAAGCAGCAACAACCTCTAGAGCACCAGTTGTGTCACATCCACCTAATAAATATAGTGCCACTATTGTCAAGACTTGGCAAAAAAAAGTCTCACTTATAGCGATAACTGCCCCAGGTGAGCCAGTGTGAATGAGCGATAATACAGTCCTGCAGGGAAGCAGGACGAGTTTCGAACTTTAAGAAAGATAAGAAATTTTTTTCAGCCATAATCGTGATGGTCTGGTTGATTTGGCTGGCATAGAATGCCACTTAAAAATGGCTGTGACTTAATTCAGCTATGCCTGGGTGCGTGTAGCGAGATGTGCAGTTATTCTTATTGGAGAAATTTAGCTGGCATCCTCAGTAGCTTTGTGAACACAGCCTGCCACAGGAAATGACTGGCAGGCTGGATACACCGAGCTGCTGCGTATGCCCGTTAAATCTGTCGTTTTCAAATTGGTTCTCTGCACGGGTATGCTTGTGAAGGGATGTGGCTCATTCTTCCTTTGTGTCCTTAGCTCGCTGCCTTTCTTTGGTTTCGTTCTGAAGTCCACGGCTCCTCTAAGCCCATGGCTCCGACTCACTTTTTATATCTGCCAACGATTCCGACTGAGCCGTCACTTCTATATTTACGATGCAATGTCAGGTTCTCCTTTGTTGAGTCTTAACAGCACAATAGAGTAGAACACGCACGCACAATGTTGACTTTCAATTGTAAATGCAGTTGCAATGGGGTTTGCTTCTTTTCTGTCACATGCCAAATGACGCGGTGAGTGGTGCAACCACCTGATGCAGCAAAACGGCGATAATGTAGCCAATGTAGCTACCGCTAAAAAATCTAAAATAATATGCATAGTCATATGAGAGTACTTTACGGTCTCACTAAGCATAGCAATTTTATAGCCTCAAAGTGGCATGGCAGTGACGGTGAGACTCCTTGTATTTTTTTCTTGAGTTGCATGAGCTGATCATAATTTTTGGGAATATTAGGCAATGATGATAGCACCTAAAGACGAGACGTCCATCATTGGAGACACAAGCGGCAAAAGGGTGGTGTCGACACACAGGCAACCTTGCTCATTTGAGTTGGAAAAATAACGACTAATGAACAAACACCTGAAGAAATATTTATATTCACACGGAGCAAAATAATGTATGAGTGGCACTAAAGGAACCTAAAAGCTGGTAAGCTTCGGGCTTCGCAGGTCGCATGCTTGTTTCGAGCTTTTCCTGAAGCACGAGCACTGTGGTGCAGCGCATTTAAGAACATATGTTAGTTATCTAATGATAATCACATCGCGTATGCTAATGCTCTTCCAACGAGACGTAGGTACTATCTTAAGGCCATTTTTACATGTAATATTATGTTCCTATTTTTTCGAGCATTAATATTTATTTGAATGACCTATAGGGTACATTTCTTTCATTTCGTACCCTGTTATGCTTAGGATGTACAATATTTGTTCTGTTGAAGAACTTGTGCTGTTATCGTTATTCTTTCCAATTGTAATTATGTACCCAACTCCTGTTAGCCCTGAATTGGGCTGCAGTACCTAAAAAACTCAATAATAATAATCAGTCGCTTGCGCCTGTCACATTCACTCCATTCGGGACAAAACACGTGATCAAGAACTGCGGTATTCGACAAGTCATCTGAATACTATCGTAGGATCACTCCGATTAAGAAAATCTTCGCAAACAATGGTTCCATAGATTTGCACTCTGCGTAAAGCGTAGCGTCCGCTGACATGCCTCTCTCGCGTCGTCGGCAGCTCTACGTGAGCACATATTGTTGTATATGCAGTTTTAGAACAGCACACGCAAAGCTTCGCGTTTGTCATGCGCGTGCATTCTGAGCCAACCTCTTGCGGGCTTCCTTTACTAGACGCTCGCAAAGCTACACCTGCAAGCTTTGCGCACGGTATTCGATACGCAGGTTACATGTAGCGAGCGCTCAGCAAGCGCTATGGAACGTGACCTAGTTGGTTAAACACGGCGTAGTTGAGCACTTCGCAAGTACGGGGGGGGGGGGGGGGGGATTCTCTTCTTGGACGAGCCTAGCGAGAAAAGACATTAAACATACGCACACAAAACGCGGACCATGTAATGAGAAATTACGAATTTTACTTCACTTGTTGTATGCAGAAGTACGGTGTCGTAGCGGCAGCCTTTGTTCCTTTCATCGGTGCTCCCTGTAAGCACTGTTGGCGACCCCAGAGGTTCCACACGTTCTTCGCACTTACAACCCTATTGATCGTGTCAAACTGGTTTAATATGTAAAAGAACTGCGCAACAGTTGACATGCGAGCGATCCTTCACGCACACAAGACTTTTCGTGAAAGCCATGAAAAAGAAAACACGCCAGTGTTGCTAACAGAGCCGTAAAAGTGAATGTTTCACGGCAAAGATTAAAAGGTATATTAGCAATAAATCTTTTTAACCTATCAAATTTGCTCTTTCATTCGAAAGAACCAGAACTTACAACCGTAAACATAGCAGTAACAAGCGTAAAAACACTAGCAATATTTCGTTATGTTGTCATAGTTTTTTGCATATTCAGTTTCTGTTTCAGACGACACCAAACCTAGTTGGATTTTTTATTAGTGCGCCAAGGATTTCCACTATTTTTTTTCTGGGCTCAAGAATATTTCTCCTAGGAATATATTAAGCTGGCAAGATCACACTGGTGCCTCATTCAAATGACGCACCAGCAGAAAAAGCAATAATGACGTACGTGTCGGGCCTTTTAAATACAACTTCAGCCTTCCGCCTGATTTCCTTCTGAAAAAAAAAACAAGAACGAATTATTTAAAGCAGTCAGGCCAACTCTGCTTCAATTTGACATTTAAAAAAACTTGAAAAAAAGTAATGACATCTAGGATTCGAGCTTGCGACTGGCAGAGTCACGTACTCGGAGACAGTGCTTTAATAAACTGAGCTATCAAAGCAGGAATTTTTTGTCTTTATTGCAGCATGTGACATTCAAACAACAGCAAACACACTCGGAGTGAGCTTCTAGGTCAACTTCATGGCTTCAAGGCAGATGAGCCATTTGCCACACATACTTAAAATTGTTTCAATTGACATAGTTCATCCATAACATTTAGTAGTTCATCATTGTAGCAAAGTTTCGCAAAAACGTCTCAAAACATGCACATATGTTTAATAATATAAATACGTACTGGCCGCGCGTCTAAATCACAATGTCTGACTGTCATGCGGCTTAGCCATATGCTGTGTAAGCCAAGGAGAAAGAACATACATTTAAGTAGGCCAGGTTCTATTGCTAAAAATAAAATTTCATGTGAAGTGAGAGGTAAAGTTTTCTTAATTTTTCTCTGTAGAACATCCCAGAACAAAAATGCGTCCCAGCAATCTGCAAAAACATGCTCTACCGACTCAGGCTTTCAGCACAATAGGCAGTTGAATCCCCAGGGTAAAAAATCACCTCTACGTTCTAGCCACGTTTTAACCGGCAGCGTGTTCATGTGCATCTTATAAAAGAATGTTTTAACTCCAGCTGGTACGAACATCTTTTTAACTCTTTTCAAAACGTCTTCTCCTTGGCTTCAACTATACATAGAACAGTACAAAGGAACAGGAAAAACAGTTTCAATCAAGTCTCTCGACAAACGCTTCTGAATGACATTAGATAAGTACTCCAAAATAAATCTGACACTAAGAAATCGAAAAGCCACAACAACTTTTTGAAGAAAGGTACTGACACCATAGCGGAATTCATCATTTGAGGTAACAAAGTTCGGCAATGCCGATGCTAGCCTGATTTGAAGGAATGTGTGTAAAAACGGATTTTGTTGGTCTCGTAGAAAGAGAAACCTTGATACAGCCTGCCTCAAAAACAAGTGTGGCAATGCTAAACCACCTCTTTTTAGTCTTAAGAAGAAGTTGTTGCGGCTTGTTCATTCGTACTGGGATTGCCACACGAAAACAGCAAGAAGCCTATGAATCCTCTGGATATTGATCCTGGAACATGACAGTACTTGCAGCAAGTAAACCAGCCACGATACTAAGAAGACGTTGCATATTGTCCCGCGAGCAAAGATGGACAGATCACGGCCTCCTCATTTCCGTGTCAAAACAGATAGCCCTTTGGTTTTCTCGGCACACAGATCATCGTTGTTCTTATACTGGTAAAGCGAACACCGAGGTATGTGTTAGGCTTGCTTTACCATTTGATCCGTTCATAAACCACTGGGAACGCTTCCCAATTTCCACGCCAAGGTCCAACACACTTGTCTATGTTTATATGCTACTAGTAGCATAACAAAACCTTCGTACAATGCTCATGGATGTGGATATGCTCTCCTGACTAGTGCAGAGTATTGCAACATCATCAGCATATGCCAATATCTTTACCTCACACGCTCCTAAATGAAAACCCTGTATATTTGAATTTTTTGTAATGTCCACACACAGAAGTTCCAGGTACAAAGCAAATAATAATATTGAATGTGGGCATCCTTGCCTTTTAAATGAACATACATTAATTCTTCTATTTAACTCGTGGTTCACAATCAACTTGGTTGAACAATTGTCGTCAGCCATATCAACATCCTTTGGTATCACAGAGCCAACGCCAACATGATCTGACAATTTAAACAAAATGCTATGACAAAATAGATCAAAAGCCCTCGCTAGATCGAGTTTCAACATTGCAACCCTTCTGAAGTCAGCGTCACAGCACTCCAATATGCTTCGTGTTACATGTATGTTCGTAAAAATTGATCTTCCTCTTATTCCACAGGTTTGACGTGGGCCAACCAGTGTACATATGACTGTTTGCAACCGCATCGCCAGAACTTTCATTAGTATTTTGTAGTCAACATTTGTCAATGTCATCGGCCTATAATCAGACACATATTTCTGTTTTAAAGGGTCTTTACTTTTCGCGATTAGAACAGTGTGTGCTTTCTTGAATGAAGGTGGTAGGCTACCCTTGTTAAAAGATTCAGCGAAAACCTTTTGTAAAACAGTGGCTAACTCTGCCTTGAAAATCTTGTAGAATACGGCCGTTCACCTGTCTGGGCCAGGAGATTTCTTGCTATGCAATTGGTACATAACTATTTCTATCTCTCCCACAGTTATATCAACCGATATACCTTCTGTGTCTTGGTGATCTAGCGTTTGCAAGAAGCTAAGAAAATCTTTTTTAAAAGTGGCTTCTTTAGGTATACGATTGGAAAATAATTCGCGATAATATTCTGTAAATGCATTGATTATATCTTCGGGTTCAGTCGTTAACTGTCCATTATATTCAATTTCTCGGATGTCTTTAGCACGCGCATACTTTTTTTCCAGAGTGAGAAATCTCTGATTAGGCATTTCATCTTCAAGTAACCTGTCTGCACGAGCCCTTACAACCACACCTTGAAATTTAGCGACGTCAATGACCTCATATTTGTTTTTAATATCTCGAATAACTTCGTCGTAAAATCCAGGGTTTTCTGTTTTTGCCTTGCTGTATTCTAGAAGCAACATCTTTAAACTGTCCTCCTCCACTCGTTCCTTGTACCGTTATTCTGCAGCCCTTTCCATGGCGCACATTTTCACAGTAGATTTAAAAGATTCCCAATTTTTCGACCAGTTACTAAATGCAAGGGTGCAAAGTTTGTACTTGAACTGGTATAGCGCATTATGGGGAAGAAGAAACGGCCGAGCAGACCGACACAAGAGGACAGAGCGCTATGAAGATTGGGCGAGTTGGTTCGTCGTACTTGAACAACACACGTGACAAAGTTTGTGTATTTCTTTTTTGATACATTTGAAAAACTTATCATCGCTAAGTAGTTTGGCATTTAACTTCCAGAGGTCCTATATAAATGCACGTTTAGGCGCTTCTTTTTGGCCTAAGGAAAACATAACAAGTGAATGATCGCTTAATGAGACTTGTTCAACATCATAACCATCACAAAAGTTTGCCACTTCTAATACCACGTAAGCTCTGTCCACTCTAGCGTGGCTAGATCCCTGAAAGTGGGTATAATGACGCCGCAATCCGCCTTTAGCAAAGAAAGCAACATCCTGAAGGGAATGCCTGTCAATACTCTCTTTTAGGTAATTAGCACTGTCATCTTTTCTTTCTAAGCAACTAGATCGATCATCTGCACTGAACAGACAGTTAAAATGACCAAAAACAACAAGTAGCCTATTCGTTTCAAAATAAGGACACAGTTCTTGAAAAAAAGATAAGCGATCACGAGGATCTGTTGGTGCGTGCACGCAAATTATTCTGAATTTTGCCTCTTCATATGTAAAATCGCAAAAAACAAACCTTCCATACAAAGATGTAACCACTGTTTCTTTACCAATGCCTAGGCATTTCTTAAGAAATATTGCACACCCTGCAGAAGTTCCTATTTCATGGCTAACACACACGTTATAACGCGTGGTGAAAGGGGCAACCATATGTTCACTTCCACTCTCGCTTTCGACCTTTGTCTCTTGGACAGCAAGTATGTCCAAGTTTTTTTCGTCAATGAGACGCCTCCCCCTACACCTTTACGCCTTGCAGACAATCCACGCACGTTAAGCGTGCCTATGCGAATCATGGCACTCAGACGCATCATTTTGCACAAGTGTAAACAGACTTACACGGTTAGCTCAACACCACCAGTGTGCGTCCAGGCTCAAGGCCAGAACGCTCACTTTCTGCGCCGTTCGCCGCGCGCAGGCGACGAGGACGCCGATCGAGACATTGCATATGTATTGCCCTTCAGACCACCGGCTTTGGGCGACGGACGCTCACGGCGTTGCTGCTTGCAGTCGGATGCCTTCTCTCTTGGCAAGGTAGTGTCCGTCCTCGGGCGCTTTGTCGGCGCTACGCTATCCTTCGACAGGTCACAGCCGCGGTAGTCTCCACATTCCTGTTGCTCCACTGCGTTTTGGTCTTCGATCGTCTCCTCGTTGGTGACCTCAGGCTCTGTCAGCGAACTTTCAGAGCGCTCAGGTTGTCCGCTTGGTCCGCGTTGCGGAGAACAGTCTTCCGCCATTGGTGCCGTAGTCTCAGCCTCGTCGGCGTCTATATTGTTCTCGTGGCTGTCGTTTCTAGTAGGAGACGCGCCAATAACGCTTGCATACGTTCTAGCACAGCCCTCCCTGACGTGTCCAAAAGCACGACACCCCGTGCAACGTGGCGTCTGACAATCACGTCTGATATGCCCACGCCTTCGGCACCCCAGGCAAACTGGCGTTCGTCCAGGAACAACGACAAGTACAGAACCGTTGTAGAACTTGAACAGATGTGGTAGTTTTTCGACTAACACGCCTTCATTGAGGACCATCCGTACAACTTGTGTTGTCGATTCTGCGAACTCAAATCCAGGAACACGCCACTCGTCAAGACGCACGTCCTTCACTTCACTAAACTCACTCAGAGCCTTTCGCAGAGCCTCTCCAGAGATGTGGAAAGGCACCCAGTGAATCTTCAGCGTAATGTCCTGCTTACAAGGATCAATTATTGCACAACATCTACCTTTCACACGTAAGCCTCCTTTGCCAACCACAGTGTTCTTTGCCTGTCACGTGCGAAAATTGACAAGCCAGACATGGCTCATCTGGAACGCACCTATACCACTTACGGCCTTGAGCACGCCGGCTTCTTCAGGAGGTTCCCGGTAATCTTCGATTCGATAGGGCCTCTTCGATGGGTCTCCGTGGAGAAAAACACAAAATTCCACTCCTTCACCAGTCGGCAAAGTCGGCAGTAAAAAGCGGTAGCCCGGAGGAGGGTACGAAATAGCTTCATCCCATAGGTACGCCCCGCCGCGGTGGTCTAGGGGCTAAGGTACTCGTGTGCTGAACCGCAGGTCGCGGGTTCGATTCCCGGCTGCGGCGGCTGCATTTCCGATGGAGGCGGAAATGTTGTAGGCCCGTGTACTCAGATTTGGGTGCACGTTAAAGAACCCCAGGTGGTCAAAATTTCCGGAGCCCTCCACTATGGCGTCACTCATAATCAAATGGTGGTTTTGGGACGTTAAACCCCACAAATCAATCAATCAATCAATCCCATAGGTACGATGTTGTGAGAGGAATATGGAAAGGGGTCCATATGTTCTGACGTTCGGCAATGTGGTCTTGTGCATGAGATCAGAAGTTCAAGCAAGATTAGAAATTAAGCAACGTGGAATAGGTAGGCTTGCCTTAGGAGCTCAAGGGAATACACCAAATCAGGGACTACAAGGTGATATGGGTGGACATCATTTGAGGGCAGGGAAGCTAGCAGCAAGATAAAATTTGATAAGTGATTGAGAGAAATGGGGGAGGAGCGTTGGGCTAGGAAGGTATTCAGCTACTTGTACATGAATAATGTTGATACAAAATGGCGGAAGCGAACCAGAAAATGGACTGGTAAATACTTAGAAAACAGCAGGGGGCCAAACCAAAAAGAAGCTGAGGCCGATATGTGGAGAATTGGCATAATTAAGAAGTCCGCACTTCTTAATCGAACTTTTAAGCAGGAAACAGCCAAGGAAAGGGTCTATGATAATATTCAGGGTAGTTCTCTACTGTTTGAGGCCAGGACGGGAGTATTGCGAACTAAGACATATAGGGCCAAATACGAAGGGGTAGACACGGTATGCAGTGCGTGTGGAGAGGAAGAAGAAACTGCCGAACACTTGATAATGTTCTGTAAAGGGCTTCACCCTCTAGTTCAGGTTGGTGGCGCAGAGTTTTTGAAAGCACTGGGGTTTAGGGACAGTGAGTGCAAAATAGACTTTAAGCGGGTAGAATTAACTAGAAGGAGGTTATCTGATTGGTGGCTAAAGTCAAGGCACGAGTGAAAATTGAACCTTTTGCTGCAAAGTACGAATCGTCAACCTCACTATTTAAGGGAAAAAATAAATCTAGTTCTTGGTTCATTAAGTATTACGGCTTGATGGCGCTAGCCACCGCCCGATCTAAAGGGTACAGCATTACCCATCCATCCATCCGGCCAGCGTCGGCCGTTTGTTCTCCTCGCAAGGAGCAAGCCATCCCGCGTCTGGTCTAATAGAGCACCAGATGTGGAATGGAGCTATCGCAGCAGAGCGAGGAGTGGCGTTCAATAACAACACATGTACTATTGTACAACAAAATACTGCTATTTTAGTAATATAGGATGGTGCGTGTATGTGCGCGTATGTGTGTTTATACGTGCGTGCGCAGGTGTTATTTCTGGTTGCGTCCGTACCGTGCACCTGTTGAAATGATGGGCCCGTGGAGGTACTGGCAGTGTTGGCCAGTCACAATCGTCGGCGCGTAACGACTCATCAAAATTCCTCTGCGGAATGTGTGAGCCAGAAAAAGATCGTCTGCCACCCTAGATGCTGCCTAGGTAAGTGCTATTTTGAAGTAACTATTGTCATCTAGCAATGTCGATTCTCACATGGGGTCATTACGTTCGCGCTCATGTGAGGCAACCGCTTTTTTTTTTTTTGCCGTAACTGACAGCTTTTGTTTGCGGGACGATGCAGTCAGCTGTTTCACATCTGTGCAGCAGCTGGGCACCCAGCGCGAGGAGCAGGGGGGGGGATTGTAGTAGTGTAATAATGGGAATTCTAGTCTAATACTAAGAGTTCTGCAGCCTATATATGCAGCTTGTATTCTAATTTAATAATATGAATGAAGTAATTATTGTTCAGTGAATGCTGAGATAGGAAGAATTTTCGGCGTGGAGTCTTTCTGTTTAAGCTACTGTGTACTTTTCGTAAAAAGTTAACCTAATCAGAAATCATTTTAAAGAATAATAAATGAGCGGGGCTGTGATGTCTTTTTCATTCGGTGTTTCTAGTTATTCAAAATTCTTAGCTTCTGAAAAGGCAATGTTAGAGTAAACAGCGTGAATATGACTAATACTCTTGTTTACCAGAACCATGAATGGTGTGTTCTGATGACTTGTCCGGTATTGTAGCTTCTGTGATCTTTTTAAGATCGCATCAATTTGCTGTCCTCACTTTCAGTTTCACATCTGCTAGCTGTCATGTTGTGAGTGCAATCAATTAAAGCCCAATATGAAAGCTATTTTGAATGCAAAAGTGGCATGACACGAAATAGACTATTACATGACCTGATCCCTAGCTCGTTCCCGTTGCTAGATTGCTTAGTTGCAGAAATTAAGAATATATTGCTTATTGTCCAGTATTGCTATAAGAGACCAGTCAGTAGCACGAAGTTTGAATAGTATGTACTTTTTAATAACAGGCTATACGGGTGGTCACATTGAAGGAGCGAAAAAACAAACATGGTTAACTTGTTAGAGCATGTGTCATGCCAGCTTCAGTGTGTACTGCTGCCTTCATACCGACAATAATCGACAGCTACCGTTGCCGTGGGTTTCGGCTTCTATAGGTGACGGCTAACTTTGTCATGTCAATCTCATGCCATTTATTGCTTTGTCTACAAATTCCCTTATGTGCCTACACTTCATGACCTAACATTTGAATGGATAAACCCCCATTAGTGTCTTACTGCTGCATTGTTTCTTTTTTTTACGCAGGCAAGTTCAAATGAGCTTGCTGAGAATATTGTTGTGCTCGAAGATGAAGCAACTATATGGGATGATTTCTCTTTTTAACAGTAAGCGAAGTTCACGGTTCGGAAAGTAGTCAAAAAGTTCCTGAGGATCCTCAAGTCATCGATGACAATGCTGATCTTGAATTTTGTATTGATAAATTCAGCAGTAATGCCTTCTGGCCTCTCTGTAAGCAGATTGGAAGCTTTGTGCTAGTTCTTGATTTTCTTTTAACAACTAGACTGCAATGGACACAGGTGGATAGCCTGCTGAAGCTGCACAATGCAATATTTTGCAAAAAAATTGCATCTATTGAAAGGTTACAGACACCAATTTTCAAAGCTGACTTAACTCTGCCAGACAAATATTTTTTTTTTATGTGGACATGACTCTGAGCTATTGTGAAACATGAGAAAGGTGGAAAATATTAACTTGTCTTGGTGCACGCTGTGATGTTGACCCGATAGTGTGGTTTTGGTGGCACCGTGCACCAGTATGGGCAGTGTTGATGATGTCAGGGACAAAACAAACGAAATTGCTGCTTATATGTCACCAACAGAGCCAACAATAAAAATGTGTCAATATCTTGAGCTTGGGTGAAGATGTGACGAAAAGCTTGCATCATGTCATGGTGTCAGGATACAGTAGGAACTGATACTAATGCGTACTTATTTTTTCGAGGTGCACTGATATTTACTAGTGCACTATCTAGGACTCTTGAAGGTTTTGCCTTGCATTTGAAACTAAACAAAGCAATTGGTAATTTTTGCATGATTACCTTTGAATGCAGAGTTCACAAAATCTAAGCCATTCAATTTTTGCTACTTTTAAAGCTTTGGCAAGCTATGAGGCCCGCACAAGTAAATGAAATTTATAAAACCATTTGTAATCTGCATCACCTGTCAACATTGCAGTCAGTAGGAGCTTGAGCTCATGGAAGTCAAGTCTTTACGTGCAGAAAGAAATTAATACAGTTTTAGAGTATTTGTGTGGCTCTTAGCATTGTGGAATGTGCTGCACGGGTGAACACCATATAAATAGACTGTCATTGGACCTAGGATGCCATGTGAAATTGTCACTCATGCATATATACAGATATGTGTTTGCCGTGTATCAGACATGCGCATGAGCTTGGTACTAATGACCGCTCTAAATATAGTTTTCTATTTATGGCTATGAGACGGCTACAAAAACAATACAATGCAGAATTTAGGTGCTCCCATACTGAAGTACCTAATTTGCACAGTGTTCTGTTGAATTCTTGAATTATTTTATTACTATTAGTATCTGTTGGGCAAGTATGGTACGACATTGTGTGGTATCTTGCACATATCAACTGCCATAGAAAAGCTTTGTGTAGTGTAAATAACTATGTATTCTGAAATAAAGTATACACACTACTGCATGGCTTCGGTTTCTGTACCTTTTGTCGGTCATTAGTTCCGCAATGTGTACAGAATTCGTGTTCCCAGTAAATAAAAGGGCTGTATTGTGTTATTTGATGAACTGGGAATCACCTGGCCCCCGCTAGCTGTGTTGCGCCACATGAAGATGTGGTTTGTGCAAAAGAATGTGGCATACCAGAGAGCGATATATATAACTCAGTAAACGTACCCATGAGTCAACTAACTCACATTCACATCAAGCAGCAAGTCTGATTCGGAGTAAGTTTGTGTGAGTAATATTTTGGGAAGTTTTAGTCGAAGAGTACGGTTCAGAAATATTTAGGGGGTAAGTTCAAGTCAGCCATAAGCACAAAACTTATTTCTTGAATGAGCATGCATGAGCTGCACTTTTATGTTGACTTATGGTGCTATCAACTCAACTTCAATATTTTCAGTCTTATGTCGGCTTATGTTCATGCTTGCGCGTACCCACATGCTTCTGTGCTTGACAGTTTATACTCCATCTAAATACTTGTTCATGAGAGGCGTAAGTTTCCGTAGTGGGTCTTTGACCTTAGCCCACAATCTCTTTCACAGGACGTTATTTCGATAAAAGTATCGCACGTGAGTTGCCTTTCATTAAGAATGTCCTTACGAAATTGCTACTGATAACTCATAACTCAGCTGCGAGGTCAAAAAAAACTAAGGAGGGCACCAATTATGGTAAATCTTGGCATCGAAGGAGTAATATGAATTTCAACAGTTTTATAATTGTTGCTTCTAAAAACATTTGAGATACCAAAATCGATACTTGTTCGGAGTGAAGTTATTGTGTCTTTTAATACCGCGACTTAAAAGAATTGTTTCGCTTTGATATCGAGGTCGTGGTAATATAACGATACGTAAACAGTGTGGCATAAGTCTAAGTCACAAGGGGATAGTAACAAGCATTGAGTAAATCGCTGTATGTTATTTGTACGCGTTGCATGTAAACAGTGAAGGGTGAATGGACATGCAGGTGCTCCAAGAGCAATTTTGGTGGCACACAGACACATAGTTTGCAAATAAAGTGAGCTGTTCTATCTCTTTGTGATAAGCTACATTACGGGGGTTGTCTTACGGATGTGGGCAATTTAACAAAGCTTGGGAAACAATGCAGGTATGCCACAATACATTGAAATAGTACAGCAAGAAGCATGACATTATGCTTTCCATAATGCGGCGGTGCTTCTATAAGCTGCAGAGCATAGGCCAAGGCGACTTTGATATTTGTTTGTCAAGGGCGTAGCGTACTCTCCAGGGCAACAAAAACTTCGAAATGAAACCAAATTTGTTATACGTGTTGCCTGCAGTTTCATAGTGATTTTTGAGCGTAAACAATAAATGCCCAGAAAACTATAAAGCATTGACACCATGGTTAGAAAAGCTAATTATAGGTTAACGTACTCATGAGTCAACTCACTGAAAATGATTGAGCCACGAGTCTGAGAGCAAACAGCTGAGTAATATTTTGGTGAGTTTTAGTACAAGTGAGTCTGGTTGAGGAAAATATTAAGGAGTGTGAGTTTGAGTGCACTCGGTTGAAGAAAATTTTTTGTGCAAGCTCCAAAAAATATAATTCTTGAGTCCACAAGAACACATTCAACCAGAACACACCACACCGCTGTGGTCTTCCCACCAGAATACATCCTACTAACCATGTCCCACCAGAACACACCAGTCTGTGTCGGTGTTTCAAAGAGGACACACCACGCTGGGTCAACTTTCACAACAGAACACCTCCCACCAGAACACAATCCACCAGAACCCACCAGAGTGGGCCAGTCTTCCCACCAGAACCCAGCACACCAGGCGGGCGTATACACCGCAACACACCAGTGTGTTCTGGTCTATCCACTAGAATACGCCAGAACACACCAGACACGCTCTGGTGGGATTTTCACCTGGGAAGCATCGAATTATTCCCAAATAAGTAGCATTGAAGCATCTCTACAAAAACACACAGTCACGGAAATTTATTTAGTTCTGAGAAACGTTACTTCTTCAGAGCAACGTCGCCGGCTGCTCCCACGTATGAACAGGAGTCCTAGCATCACCGCCGCAATGTGCGCTTTTTGGACAGCCCGGTAGTAACTCTGAACTTTTCAAAGCAGACTCTCAATTCTCTTCTGTGAGCCAACTTAGGTCCCGTACGGAGCATATGTTGGAGGTCGCTAACCTCGCCACAATCAGGACAAGCAGGGTCACTGAGTAGACCATGCTGAGGCAAGATATACTTAGATGGTACTTGGTCTGGGGCATTCTACAAGTGATTGCCTGAGGTATACACAACTTCCTGTACGGAGGAGCAAATGACCGCCTAATCAACTGGTAGCGTTTAGCCACTTCACTTAATGTTAGTCAAGCGTCCCTAAACATTGCACTGCCAACCTGCAGACGTACGTCCTTCCCAGCGTGGAGGGTTTGTGCGGGTGCCCGGGAGTGAGCAGTGTCATGCAGATTTACCAGAGTGCAGTACGGGATCGAGATGTGCATGAAACCAGGTAATGGTATGTGGTGAAAGTATCCTGTTTTCGAGTAGTTCAAATACTTTTGCACAGACGGAACCAGAGGCGAAAGCCCTGACCGCTAACCTTGAGTAGGTGAAGATTTGCAATCGACTGTCGTCCAAACGGGCAAGGGCTACAGCCAACTGTTCAGCTCCTGAGAGTGTAGAGTCCCTACCTGACACAGCATTGATATTAGAACACACATAATTGACAGAGATAACTGAAAACCCAGCTCAGCGACCGTGATAAGCGGCTTACACGTGTTAAAGAAAATTTTTTCTCTCCATGCGGTTTCGGAAAATAATACATATCAGAGTGAATATTTGTTGTTTCGCTCCGGAGAATTTCTTGCATTGAAAGACGTGTAGTTTTAGCCTCACCAGTAAAAAGAGCTGTGGCAAACTGATTTCTTCTTTAAGCGTCGATTGCTCGTGTTTTATACAGAAGTCTCAGATTATTTTGTTAAGTGTTTATTTATTGGAGCAAGCTATGAAAACTTTTATTGAAAGGCGATAGGAGTAACTTACCCATTGTTCCTTCGTCCGATCAGTTATAGTAAGCGTTATTGCCCTTAGGAAGATAGAACGGAATAAGAGTATATATAAATATATATATATATATATATATATATATATATATATATATATATATATATATATATATATATATATATATATATATATATGAACATGAATGCTTTATTAAACTGGTGTAGAGTCCCACTGGCCTTACCCACCCGTCTGACGCGGTTGATCAGTGTTTTCCCATCAGCCAGGTTAGTGCTCGGCAGTAGCTGCTCACCCTTTTAAAAAATGAATGTTTATGCAACATCTTCGAGATGTGGAGTCTACTTTGAACAGGCCCAGGTAGTCTGGTGTAATGTTATACTTCTTCCGAACTAAGGGCAGGAACCTCGAAAGCAAAAGCATCGTTTTTATATTCTAAAACATAATCTATAAGCTGACCTGAAAGTTCATACTTCTAAGGCACTGGGCACATTAAAAGCTTCGCAGTATACCCAAATAAATAGCATTGAAGCATTTCTAGAGATAAGTGAATTGCTTTACGGAATAGGAAAGAGTGCCGACGATAAAGGTGACACTATTGCAAGTTGCCTTAAGAAATTATGTTCGTCGTGTCTAAACAAAACAAAACTTACAAATGTTGAAATTCCTATTGAACATTGTTTCAGCTGTCCAAAGATTTCCATGACGTTGAAATGGTTGGAAATGTTTATTTGTGTAAAGCCTTACAGCCTCGTGTGCTTTGCTTTTTTATGCAAAACTGCGTATGGTGGAGGTCCACCCGGTGTGCGTGATGATGATGATACATTTTTTTATTTATGAAAAAAAGAGAAAAAATGGAGGGACGAATGCCCAGGGTGGTTTCTCCACCCTGGGCATTGGTGTCTCCACCCTGGGCATTGGCATTGGAGCGGGCACTGGTGTCCATTCCAGGACACCAGTGCCCGCTGCAGCTCGCCAGGCCTGATCCAGGAGAACCCTTTTAGTTTTCAGGTCAGGTCGAGCAAAGACGGCTTTCGAAGGCTCCCCTAGTAGCGTGAGTATCAGAGGTGACTGAACCTCCATAGGCTTGTTCGGGCAGTTCGATGTGACATGTTGCAACGTTGGTCCTGACTCGCACCACGGACATTGGTTTACATACGCATTGGGGTTTATGTGATGCCACCTTTCCAAATGTGGATAGGTGTTAACCTGAATTTGCCTTAGCTGTCGAGCTTCGTCAACTTTAAGTGATTTGTGTGGTGGGGCATACTGCTGTCTTGACTTCCGTTGATGCTCGAGTATTTCGCGTGCAGTGCAGGGTTCGTACTGATTATCTGTGTCGTAGTTCACTCGTTTGCTCAAATCACGAGCGAATCTGTGCGCCAGAGCATTACTCCAGATAACCTCGTGGCCTGGGCACCAAATAATAGCATGGTCGTGTGTCAGCCTGTCACCCTGTCACCTAGTATTTTCAAGGCGACATTCGGTAGTGCACCACGGAGAAACATTCTGCAGACTTCCTGGGAATCAGTCAAGACTAATGTGGAGGCGTTCTCCGACTCTTTAGTTTCAATAGCTTGCGCTATTGACGCTGCCTTTGCCGTCGCTGTACAGGTTGTTTTTATTGACGTTGCGACAGTTTTAGCGGTATGCAGCATTGGTTGAACTTGTACTATAACACAGCTCTCGTTTGATTTAGCGGCATTGGTGTATACCACTTCGTGGCTTTCGCCAAACTGTCTTTGGAGCTGACGAGGCTATAGCTTGTCTTCTCGCCCCGTGGTACAACTTACTCATGTTTCGCGGAATGGGGCCGACGGTCATGTGTTGGCGTGTTTCCCTAACCATGGTAGTAATGTTCTCTCGGGAGTATTGTGGTCTAGTAGGGTATCCCAAGCTTGTGAAGGTTTCTCTGCCTACCGTTGTAAGTCATCGTCGTTCCTTCTGCGAGAGAAGTTTTGCTGCCGCAAGCTCTTCGAAAGTGTTGTACACACCAAGCACTTCCATTTTGTCATTGGATGCATTAAGCGGTATACCTAAGGCAGCTTTGTATGCTCACCGTATTATCTAGTCAATCTCTTTAATTTCCCTTGGTGTGAGCTCCTGATATGGTAGTCCATATGTGACTCAACTAAGTATGAAGGCCTGTACCAAGCGTAGAGTTTCTCCATCGTTTAGCCCTTTGCCCCTTCTTGTTATTTTGTAAATCATTCAAGCGATGTTTTTCAGTGTACTTTTCAGCACGTTGATTGTATAGCTTGCTATTTTGTTGCTTTGCCGAAATAAACCTAATATTCTCATCGTTCTTCTCTCCGGCAGCATTTGATCTTGTATGCTTAGTTGTATTGCTGATTTGTTTCTATAATTTCTGCCAAGAACGCGGATAAATTAAGATTTATCTTGTGCACATGTAATGCCATAATCTTCAGCAAACGCCTGGACAGTGTCGATCGCTTTGTAAAGTTTTCTCCTTCTTTCTCACTGAGATTCGTTGACCCACAGAGTGGGTCAACAAAATAATAATAATAATAATATTAATAATAATAATAATAATAATAATATCCGCAACGAGATGTGACATACCGATTGAAGAGCTAGTAACGGGAAATAATCAGAGATAGAAGACATGAAACTGTTTTTCACTATATTTAAGAACGATAAAATACAATAATCGAACTACCGGGGACAGTTGCTACTTAAACAGTAGAATAATAGGATAAGAAATGAGCGAAAGTTCAACAGAATATACCCGGTAGGGAAGGAGTAGTCATAGGATATATCGTGCAGCGGTAAAGTAATTTTAGAACATTTCGCAGACTGCGTTCCGTCGTTAAAAAAAGAACACTGTCGGAGAGGTGTTCTGTTGGTTTTGTGTGCTCTGGTTGATTGTTCTATTGGCCAAAAGTTGTTTCAGTGCTGCTCCCTGTATGTGTAGTGCCGCAAGTCTAGATTTAGGTTGCTTATTTTATGCGACTATTCTTTAATATTCCTCATGTTGTGTTATTGGTCTGGTCGTGTGAGATGCGACATCAGCCCAGCTTACCGGCATAGTGGCAGATGGAGCGTGCTGCTTCTGCTGCCCCAGAGGTCCAGCGCTGGTTGAAATGGGAGTCTGTAATTACAATGCTTTCCGCCTCGGATGGTTTTTTGCTCGTTTCCGCGATCTTGACCTCCATCTTGCTTTGCGTGGAGGTGTATACTTGGAGACGGCGCGCGCTGCGTTTTCCTAGTGGCGTGTTGGGGTGCTGTGTCGGCTCGTCGACCGACGCTTTCTGTCGTCGCGAAACATCCTCCTTTTCTGATAAAAACAAGTGTAAACTCTTAGTACTAAGCGCACGCTTTGGTTTTCTGGCAGTCACTCTCGGCTGCTTGAGTCTCTGTGTGAACTGCAGTTACCTGTAACGGATTCCCCTCCACACGAGGCACACTTTGGAGTATACGAACACATGTCCGTCAGTTGGGTCTCTAGTTCCACATATGCGGCAGACGCGAGAGTACTGTTGGGGGCACACATTCGTACAATGACCCTTGCTGCAGCAGGTCTTGCACACTTGCACCGTGGCTTGGTATGGGTGGCACGCCAATTCTCCTCCGCAGTAACACACGAAACGCGTAAGTGTTGGGCCACAGAAGGTGATCGTCGTGCTCTTCGTTTATCCCATCCTACCGGCTTGTACAATTTCTACTCCTTGCGTTCGCACTCGCAAGTTTGCCATCTGAGTGTTTCAGAAGGGATGCGAGATGGTATGCCGCGTATCACTCCTCTGAGGGCTTCTTCCCCAGTCGCCGCATAAACCTTCACGGCATGTGCGCGACCTTTTATTGTGAGCGCGGTTATGCGACGAAGCCGCTCCGCAACTTCTTGCTCCGATGTTGATATAATTACTACGTTTGATCCCGGTTTTATCCGCAACAGAAAGTGCTTACCTGTTACGGTATGTTGGCAAGCTGCGGTGACTGCCGCTGCCACCTCTGGAGTAGTGATTGAGCGTAGTGGTAAGCCCTGGTGATGCCGAATTACAATCTTGAAATCACCCTTTGGAAGCAGTGGGAGCTTGACCACCCCTTCTTCGTCGGGTTCTTGGTCGAGTTTTATTTGTCTCTTCTTTGGTCTCTTCTGCCCCTGTTTCGCTTCTCTCGCTTGCTGGTTTTTCTGTTTTAAGGTGAGAACGGTGTACCAGTCGTCCTCTGTCGTCGTTCTCTCGAATGTTGCGGGGTTACCTTGTCATTAGGTAGTAGCCCTCGCTTTGGCTTGTCGAAGGTGTGGCGAGGTCCATGCCCTCAATCGTCGTGATATTTCAAGTGCTTGCTGTTGAAGGTGGTGTCAAAGAAATGGCCTGCGGCTCCATTTCTCGTACAGGAAGCTGCGTAGTTGTTAATGTGACTTCCTAGACGCCGGCGGCGCCGGAGCTGCCACGCTGAGATGGCGCTTGGCGCAGCTCGTCCACCCTCTTTTTGTAAGTCTGCGGTCCGTGCGTTCGTTGGAGGTTCACTTGTTTGGTAGCCAAATGTTCCCCTGAACTTCACAAAATCTTTGGCGTCATTTGCACGAAAGGTAGACACACTTTCCCAGTGGAAACACATAAATATCATGGAGTGCGACGTGAATCACATAGCGCTCGTAAAGACGCTTGGCTCGTTCTCGCCGCCGACTCACCGAGCTTATGTCTCTCCTAGTTTTTCATCTTGAAAACTGCAAAGCTGGTCAAAGAATGTGCTGAACGCCACGGTGCTGGAGGAAACGCGCCAGGGACGCTCCGGGCGCCGTTGTTGAAGAAACTAAATGCAAAAAAATGTAAGAGCGTTGACATATAGATTCAATCGCAAAAAGAAAGACCAGTAAAGCTACAAAGCATATTCCTAATTCCAATGGCCGATCGCGAGCGCTGGGCCGGATTTCGAATGGAGCGTGCAGATCCGAGCGGTGTTACGCTCGCCAAATTTGCGATTGCAACGCGGGCGTCTCAGCGAGAGCTCTTGGTGAGTGAATGTCTATAGCGAGGGAGCAAAGGAGAGTGCAAAGCGTTCTTCGGAAATTCACCGGTGATTGGATGAAAGGCGGGCGCACAGAATACGTCACTTGAACTTCCGGTCCAATTCGCCGATTTCGGCGGAGCAAGAATTCTTATCCACGAAGCAATCCCTGATCTGCGGTTGTAAGGTATGCCGTCGCAGGTGAGGGGTATGAGTGTCCTTTGTCGCAGAAGGGTGTGCTTCCCGAAGAGCCGATTCTCGGGAGACGATAATCCAGGCGTAAGGACGCTCGTTCTTGTAAAAAGATTGCGGTTGGTAGCTGCTTTTGACAACCAGCTAGGTGGTCCCCGGACAACGAAGTGCCAACAGGCTACGTGAGGACATCCGCAACATAGGCACCCGTCTATCCAGATTAGAGTCCGCCGAGACGGCTGTCACACTGGGCAGTGTAGTCATCTCACAGTAATGGCAGGGGCCCGCAGCCTAACGGTGCCACCATTATGTGCGTTTTCACAGTTCGCGGAACGTAGTGTGCAGGCCGGTCCTATCGTCTCTCTTTCTCCGACTGAGAGGTCGAGTGCTTGAATAAGAGTGCGAGAGAAGAGGACGGCACAAAAGTGTTTAGTCTGTCCAATAAACGGAGTGAATAGTTTTGGTTGGCCGCGAGGAGAATCGGGAGGGGCAACCGTGGGGTTAAAACCTGTCTACAGCTTTCTCACCGTCATTCTGATTGCAGCAAAGAGTGCTCTGCACTATCGGCTTTGCCGAGGCGACATGCGACGGTTCCAATGGTGAAAGAGTCTTGTAAATATGTTCATAAGTTCCTGTGCATGAAGTCGAGTTGTTGAACGTATCGAAAGGCGCTGGTCTTCATCCTTTACAAGCAGCAGCAGCAGCCACGACACGACAAGACGGACACCATGCAACCAACCTTCCACTCCCCTCTAGAGCAACAACCGCTACGCAGTTGAGAGAGCTCTGCTCAAGGGAACAGAGGGAGTGGGTAGAAGGTTGAGTTTTACTGGCGCAGCTAGACAAGATCGAGACAACGACGACAAGAAACGCTCTGCGTACCAAGGAGTTCGTCGCTTTGCGGAGGACACGCAAGACGAAAGCCAAGACATCGGCTGTTTCAACGAAGAAGCAAGCCACCGAGCTGAGGAGGCTGCGGTGCGGCCGCCATCGACCCGAGGAAGTCAGCGTGTCCAGCAATGGTCATCCCCATTCATCGGTCCGGCGACAACCCCGGCGACATCGAGCGATTTAGAGTGTCTGATGGCGGGCAAGGCGAGAGGACGGCGAGCAGCAGCTTCACAAGTGGTGATTCCTCTAGTGTTCTTACATCTCAGGGGTGCCACTGCCTTTCTTGAGTTTTAAGGCGTCCTGTGGACACGAGGTTTTCCCACTTATACCTGGACAAGTGAGTGCGGGCCATGAGTCGTCAGTCGGGAGACGAGAGCGACGCGGCCAACCCGAAATAGGTTAGTGCGCGGGAGAGCCAGAGAAGTGACCGTTGCGGAAATCTCACGCCAGAGCGTAGACTGCAGGAATAGCGGTTGGAGATGAAGAGACTCTCGCAGATGATGGGCGGAAGCTCTCGGTGGAATGGACGTGAGTTCGGAAGGCGGGATCCGTGTAGCGAACTGAGACGCTACCCGAAAGTTCTCACAGGGGTATTACCCAAATTTCCAACAGAGGCTGAAGCATCGGTGTAGCCTGAGTCCGTGGAAAGTGCCCTTGAAGCGTACGAGGTATCGTGAGAGTTTTAGGGACGTTTGGTTTTCCTTTTGGTAGTGGAGAGAGTCCCATTTTTGTCCACGCGACTTCACACCAATGGAGCATGAAGATTACCAGGTAATGGTGCAAACGGTGCTGAACGAGCTCAAACTTTCGGCAGGGGAATATCTAAGAAGACTCTTGGGGTCAGGGAAGCGGGCGAATGAAGGGTGAAGACCTTTTTCGACACGTTTAGAGAGCTACCTTCATTTTCACCTTGAGGCTAAGGGATGTCAACATTCGAGGGCCTGGTCAAGTTTTTGGTTGCTGATCATTTAAAGTAAAATATGTCGGAGGAGGCAATGTGGTATGTGACACTCCAAGAAGGTAAAACGTGGATGAGCGCCGCAGAGATATCCGCGTTGCTGCGAACGTTTGAGGAAGCGCAGAGTGCGAATAGCCCTGCGAGACAGGCGAATCGAAAGCCAGCGGAATTTCAGGGCGCGAGCAAAGCTTGAGCTCAGAATGAGACAGCGAGGATTAGCGGTGCCAGAGAAAGCCTAGGCGCAGAAGGAAAACGTAAATCTAGGGCATGCTTCAGTTGTGGTAGCGCAGGGCACCAAAAATATAATTGCACTCAGTGCCAGAAACAGCCGACTGAAGGGGTTTCTGGCGCTGAGAGCAAAAGCCTAGTGGCGCTCGTTTCGTTGGGAGAACCAGTGGTAGCACACAGTGACCTTATCGCCGTGTCACTGTATTGTAAGAATAGGCATATCGGAGTGGTTTTGGACATGGGGGCGGAGATCACTGTGTTGCGAGCGAGCCCAATTCCACCGGCAATTGAGAAGCCGCAAGGCCCTATTAACTTGACATCTGTGTTTGGTGGTACAGTGAAAGCGAAGCTCGCGGTAGTCCCGTTGACAATGTCTAGCGAAAGCGGCGTTAGCGCTGACCGAAAGGGGAGGGTTTCCGTGCTTTGCGCGTTCACTGACTGACTTACAGCACGAGCGGATTGCCTGCTGTCAGAAAAGCATGGAAATCACTTAAAGATGAGTGAGCTTTCGAGAGTATATTGAAAGCGTGAAGGAGACAGGCGGCACACAGCTGACATCGAATAGTGGCCTGTTGAACACGGGCAAAGTGCGGCAGTTAGAACCCGAGAGCCCTGAGAGCCAGGGGGAAACCACTACTATAAATGGTATCATACCCGATGTTGTCAAAGGGAGCGGAGACGACGACAAACCCCTAGGCAGCCGCGCGTTGCCCGATGAATCGCATTCGGCGGGCAGAATAGATATGTGGGGTCAACGTCCCAAAACCACCATATGATTATGAGAGGCGCCGTAGTGGAGGGTTCCGGAAATTTTGACCACCTAAGGCTCTTTAACGTGCACCCAAATCTGAGCACACGGGCCAACAACATTTCTGCCTCCATCGGAAATGCAGCCGCCGCAGCCCGATTTGATCCCGCGACCTGCGGGTCAGCACCCGAGTACCTTAACTACTAGACCACTGCGGTGGGACGCGGCGGGCAAAAAAGATACAGGCGCACCCGAGGAGTTCCGCGAAAAGGAGCATGGTGAGTTAAAACCGCAGATAGCCGAGAAGGGTGCGGAAGTGGAAGGCATTCTTGAGCGACAAGGCGAGCGTTTGTGCGTGGCACAGAGGCCGGTGGAGCCTCGAGTGCTGGGGGATGCGAGTGAACTCCGTCTTTGTTGCCCGAAATTTGGGTCAGTTGGCGTAGGGTTCGAGCAAAGCGTGAAATTCAGCGTTGCTGAGTATGAGTCGCGGCTGGAAGCAGCGTGTGCTGCGGGTACTTGCCTGGTCTCTAATCAGTCGGCCGTTGCCGAAAAACGAGACCACGACCGAGTCCGCGAGATATTTAGTAAGAATGGGGTGCCATTCAGTGGCCAACCAAACGTGGCTTCGATGCGGCAACCAAGAGCTCGCATCGCCATAGAATCGTAATGGGGGAAGTAGGGAGACTTCTCGAGTGGGAATAAAGTTGCGTGGAGTTTCCCTTGGAGAGCTACTTAGGGCGTGTTGCAGGTTCCCCATGTCGGGCGCCTCACGATGAAGCGCTTGTGGAAGTAAAAAGATTTTAGCGTAGGGATGAAGCTGATAGAATTTTGGGCATCGTGTGGACACTACCCAAGCTATACGGGCTAAATTACGCAGAGGTAGCTCGGCCGTTATCTAAGCTAACGGTAGAAAGAGTTGCGAACAAAATCACGTGGGCGGATGAGGTGTGTCGGCGGCATAGAGCCGCACGGTGTGAGGCCGGTCCTTTCGTCTTTTTCTGTCCGACCGAGAGGTCGAGTGCTTGAATAAGAGAGCGAGAGGAGAGGATGGCAACAAATGTGTTTAGTCTGCCCAATAAACGGAGTGAATTGTTTTGGTTGGCTGTGAAGAGAATCGCGAGGGGCAACCGAGGGGTTCAACCCGGTTCCCGTTTCCTCACCGTCGTTCTGGTTGCAGCAAAGAGTGCTCTGCACTATCGGTTCTGTCGAGGCAACATGCGACGGTTCCAACGGTGAAAGAGTCTTGTAAATATGTACATAAGTTCCTGTACATAAAGTCGATTTCTTCAACGTATTGAAAGGCGCTGGTCTCCATCATTCACATGGAGCAGCAACCACGACGCGACATGAGGGACACCATGCAACCAACCCTCCACTCCCTTCTATGGCAAAAATCGCTACGAAGCTGAGAGAGCTCTGCTCAAGAGAACAGAGGGAGTGGGTAGAAGGTTGAGTTTTACAGCGGTTGCCCTCCAACAGCCATTAGAACACACAATTCACGCTCCCAATTCATGACTGGAATGTGATTGCTCCGCTCAGGGCAGAAAAACTTGATCTGGATCAGCCATTAGAATCCAACTATAGGAGCGTTCGCGAGCTGGCTCTTTTCGCACGTGTCATTTCCTTTTCAAGTACCAGAATATTTGTTATAATCGCAACGGCGTCCAGGGCATTACGGGCAATATATCATGCGGGCTTTAAGTTCATTTCATTGGGCAGCCTTTCGACGCCATAGGGTTAGGTAAACACGGCCAGGTAAGCCCGCAAAAATTGAATACGGGCTATACGGGCTAAATTACGCAGAGGTAGCTCGGCCGTTATCTAAGCTAACGGTAGAAAGAGTTGCGAACAAAATCACGTGGGCGGATGAGGTGTGTCGGCGGCATAGAGCCGCACGGTGTGAGGCAGCACCATTGATAAGACTAGATCCCGAAAAGCAATATTGACTTGTAGTGAACTTGTCCATGGCCACCTCTGAGGTCTACCAATCGCGGCGGGCACGTTTGCACGGTACGGGTTTTCTGCAACTCAGGGCCACGATTCCTTGTCAGTCAGCTGTAATTCAGGAGCGTTCAATATCAGGGCAGAAAAACTTGATCTGGATCAGCCATTAGAATCCAACTATAGCAGCGTTCGCGAGCTGGCTCTTTTCGCACGTGTCATTTCCTTTTCAAGTACCAGAATATTTGTTATAATCGCAACGGCGTCCAGGGCATTACGGGCAATATATCATGCGGGCTTTAAGTTCATTTCATTGGGCAGCCTTTCGACGCCATAGGGTTAGGTAAACACGGCCAGGTAAGCCCGCAAAAATTGAATTGAGGCCAAGCATTCATTTTATTGTATTTTGATGTTTTACACTGAAAAAACTTTGCGCTGTGTGCTCCTATCTCTGCCATTCTTGCGGCACTTATCTCTTAAGCCTTCAGTGT
The DNA here is from genome assembly GCF_043290135.1 of Rhipicephalus microplus. Taxonomy (NCBI): domain Eukaryota; kingdom Metazoa; phylum Arthropoda; class Arachnida; order Ixodida; family Ixodidae; genus Rhipicephalus; species Rhipicephalus microplus. The sequence continues at coordinate 71,803,391 of NC_134700.1, forward strand.
ACGCTGTGTGCTCCTATCGCTGCCATTTTTGCGGCACTTATCTCTTAAGCCTTCAGTGTACACAACCACCAAGAAAAACATGTAAAACTATGACGTCGTCAAAACTGTTAGAGGGGCCCTCTAAACTAATAATAGGGTGCAACTTAGCGATACTACTAACCAAATATGAGGAATTTAGGGACAGAGCGCCTCTCATACACACCTTTGCGCCTAATGACAGGGCTCACGTCATTTGTGCTTCCGCTGGAAAATGAGACGACAGTCTCAGAAGGGTGAGCCACGGTGTACCAATGAACACCTACCTAACCGAAACGCGGATTGCACACCTACGTGTGAGAACGCACGGTATGGATATCATCACAGCCAGAATGATAGACACAAGTAAAAGCGCAGCCATTACATTTTTGGGCCCAGCGCTACGTCGTTCCATTTAGAAGTGCCGAGCTGAACTTCGTTGCTACCCCTTTCGACCTACGGTTGAAGTCTGCAAGGTATGCCGAAAAAAATAACACCGCACGGACGATAGTTATAGCGCGAGAACAAAATGACGACACAGAGACAAGAAAGACACGAAAGAGCTTCTTGTCTCTGTGTCGTCGTTTCGTTCTCGCGCTATAACTATCGTCAAGCCTTAGCAACTAGCCCAAGTTGCCACACCACACGGACGTTTGCCCAAACCCGGATCGCCCTATTTGCCGTCTGTGTGGACTGACCAATCTAATAGATGGACACCCGTGTTCTACCAGTTCCACATCGTGCAGGGAAGCTCATAGGCGATCTAGCTTGCAAACGTTGTCGTGAGCGAGAAAGACACAAGTTCGAAGATGCCAGTTGCTGAGAAAAGCGTGTGGCCCCACGAACCATTCTCGCAGCATCTTCGAAGGAGCCACTTGGGGAAGATTTGGCGGCGGCCGCGGAATATGCTGCCATCGCAGCAATCAGTGTGGCAATGTAATGAACCACTGGATTGTGGTGAGAGCACCGTCGACTTGCTGAGGTCACCTTCTGTGGTCGGTGTTTGAAGCGCCGGCAGGCAATTGGGGAACGAGGAGGCTTGGACGGCATCCTCGCCAAACGGCGCTTCTTGCGGTAGCCCGCTTGCGACTTCAGTGCCAGGGCCAGCATCTGCGAAGAAAACAGTGGCTCCACATCTCACGTCTGCACAAGCCATAGCAAACAACAGTTTGAGAAACACTGCTGTAAATTAATAGATAAATAAAATAAATACTATAAGGATAAATAAACAAACAACTATGACATTCATTTGAGCATGTGAAGTGCTGAAATAGTTTTTTATATGTAGTATCTGCACTTGGGGCCAATTTTCATCGCACCAGGTGTGTTTGTGCTTGTATTCTGGTTCAAATTACCATTTTCACCAAAAAAGCAATGTCAATACTGATGGTAAATGCAGAAAATGTGCTGCATGAATTATCGTGTCCCAACAACATGCCTCATTCCCATCCAGTGCAATACCTCAGGAGTTACCAACGCCTGTGGCTAGCGAAATGTGTGTAAAGTTTTGACATTATTGAGTTTGTACTTTCAAAGCTACATGAACACAAAGACCCACATGATAAGTGTTCTTTGTCGCAGAAACGCACCTCTAGCGTCGCTTTATTGGCACGTTGTTTCTTCACTTGTCAATCGTGTGATAATAACTGCGGTAGCGCCGTTATGTCATTGAAGACCAGACTCTAGGCAAACACCTTGTTTGTTCCTTGCGTTCCTATAGAGCCACTTTCATATATGGTCATGAATTAGGGTTTCGGAAGAGCTTTTGTGGCGATTTTTATTGCGTATAGTTTTCTTTTGTCAAAAGCGGCACTGATATGAACACTATTTAACCTCAAGTTTTGCTTTCGAGTTCAGTTTGGAACCCTTATTTATGTTACTGCACGAAATTGAGCTTTCGGAACTCAATTATGTGCCGCCTACACTTCATCTTAGCAGTTACTTTCAGCACTGTCAAGAGAACAAGACCCTTTAGTCAATAGGAAGGCCAACAGCCTTTAAACGTGTATTCATCGACGTCGCGTCGTCAGTTCGGCACATCCCCGGAGTCTGCTCACACACATAGAAAAGAAGAGCTGCTTTTGTGAAGCCGCAGTACACGGAGAACGAACGCAAATTGATGTACCAACAAGAGAAAGTATACTGCAGGTCCAAAAAAGTCGGAGGTGCTCGTGGCTTTTGTTTTATTTGTAATTTATTTTCAGAGGGCGCTTCACCACGTCCCCTTTTGAACCGTGAAAAGAGAGACCATGTTCTGCAAATCATGCGGGAAAATAGACAATTGCATAGTCATGTTAAACCATTGGTGCCTTTGTACCATCAATAACTGTTGCATTTTCTTCCTGCCGTAGACAAGGGTCACAAACGTCTTCATTCAGAAATGTAAATTTTCGTAAACCTATATAGTGCCTATATTTACGCTTTTCAGGATCTGAAACTAAGGATGACCTGCGTAATTTTAGCACCTAAAACCCAATCTTTAGTAGCGAAGGCCTGGCCTCTAATTATGACTACAGCACTTTTTTCCTCAGCACCCTGGGTGTCGCGAATAATCTACCCACATTCATTAAAACTTGGTCGGTCATAGAACCCAAGTGCTTGTGGTGATGATTCTTAATTACTCATCAACACAGACGCTGACAACAATGTTCCTAAAAGCGAGTGCACTTTCGGCATATTGCCGGTGGAGGCTGCTTGCACTGAAGTGAACTTATGCCTTGCCATGCTTCCAGATGTGCAACATGCTTTTCGTTTCCTCATTGTGTTGCTCTATCGCAAAACTTTCAGCTGACCTATTGCACATCTGTTTCTTTTACTGCGTAAGGGCAGAATTCCACAATCTTTTACCAATGACGGCGGCATGAACCAACATAGGCATCAATGTTTGTGCTCTCTTTATTCCATGAAGTTTGTATTGCGACGTTCCACGAGAAGCACGATGATCTGTGGACCATTAAATACTTACGCTGCACTTTAAGAATCACAGGACAAGAATGCGATTGTGAATGTGCTTGTGTACTTAAGTTTAGCCGCGTTTCAAGGAGTTATTGGTTACAGAAATTATGGTTGAAGTTTCCTTAATTGTGTCACTTGTATTTAATGTAGCAATTGTCGTTGCTGTCATTGCTTATTTTTCTTATCTATTCTAAACAATCTTGATTCTTAAGGCAACAACTGTTTGTTAGTGACATTGGAAATTGCTATGGTGCTGGCCGCGCCGGTAACATATAAACCGACGCGGCCAGCACCATAGGCTCAATGCTCGCTGGGCCGGGCACTACGTTAAGCTTCTACTTACCTGAAGTAAGTAGAAGGTTAAGCACGGCCAGACATCCATTTATGCGGTGTGGCGGAATCGAACGAGGGCTTTTTTTTCTCCTCCGCTGGGAAACCTGGTGAAGCGATTGAGAGAGCTCATTTACGTCTCGTCAAGTTGGCGGCGAAAACAGTTTCCTGTTTCTGGTGGGATTGGCGCGCTGCTGCAGGCTTACAAACAGTCCAAATTGGAATCGCTACAGCAATACACGGCTGATGCGAATATAGCCGGTATACGTGGGGGCATATGCGAAAAAGGTGCATTACAATTGCTGTGATACGTACGTCACGGTACGTGCGCCGCAAAAGTTACGTATGCTCGGTAAATTTTAGAGTAGCATTTCTCATTGCTGTCGAATCAGGCGTTTTATATTCAACGACATCAAAACATACCACGACACACCCTACAATAATGTGCACGCTGCGCTGGTAGAAACAGCGCGTGCTCCAGTATTCACCTTCACTTGCCAGTGAGCATTCTAGCGCTTCGCAGTGTGCACCAGCATCACAGCGATTAGGCCAGCGCCCCTACCAGTGAGACACAGTTTTTTCCCAGTGCGCCCAGTGAAGTGCCAGTGAATACAAGCGGGTACCAGTGTCTCCAGCTTGTACAAGTGCTCAAAAACGTGCCACGCTGTTTTTTTCAATAGGTATGTGATCACTTATCATGTTATGAGCTTAAGAAAATTGTTCAGGAGTTCTGTCGACTTCTCAGAATTTGGTAAATGTATGGGTGGTGATACATTGCAAACTGGATTGGGCATACTGCCCTGACTGAAGTATACTAAAGGCGAACATGCGCACGCAAGGGTTCATTATTGCTTCTTGGTGCACCTTGTCTAGGGTAAAGCTAATGTATGTGCTAAATATATAGGTAAGCACAAACAGCAAGTTCTGCTAGGAGACGCTGGCACGTCGACTCTTCTTAACTAACACTCCACCTATGATAACAGCGCATAAAGCAGTGGTAATCGGGCTAAGGCATCGCTGAAGTGAAAAAGCAGATACTCACGCCTGTCTTCTGTTGCCGCCAGTGAAGCCTGTGACAGCTCGTGGGAGGCATGAGCGGTGTCACATACTTCAGCCGGAGCACGCTGCATCGCCGGTGATCGTGCAGATGGATGTGCATGGGATCGCCTCGGCACTAGACTTATTCTATGTACGAATAGCTGAAAGAATACTTACTTGCAAAGTTTGTCTCAGTCGTCGCTGATGTGCTGCGCCGTGAGTCGCTCGCAGCGCTCTTGGATGGCACGTGCGGTGAACGGCTTTCCAGTAAAAGTGTGCAAATTGTTAACGACTACGTTCCACTGTAGTGGATCGTCAAACGGGTTCAAGTTTCGGACTTCTCTCAATATCAAGTCGTCAGGCACAGTGAATCTCGCGCGCGGGTTCCCCCGTTTCCTGACAATCATGTTCGCAGCGAGCGATCAAGGCAACCACACCTCGACGAAAAGTTTAACCTCTTTCCCAAATACTTGCTGATTGGCACTCGGGAAGACACCAGCCGAGGAACAGAGTACCGCACCGCAGCTAGCGCAGGTTGCGGCACTTATCCTGGAACCCTCAGCAAAAGACATCACCTACGTCAGCACACATAAAATCGACATCTGTGCCTGCGATGACCACCACCAGCCACGGCTAAAGCCTATAAATTCTACAAGCACCAATAGCATCGCTGTTACAACAGCGAGTGATCTAGGAAACCACGCCTCGACCAAAAGCTCAACCACTTTCGGAAATACTTGCAAGTGTGTAGCGTTCTTTTCATGCTCTCATACTTGTTAAGTTTAGATCGCCCGCTGTTTACAATGGGTGAGAGGTTGCCCTCTACAATCAAAGAACTCTTGAGGTAAGGTGGTTACCTGAATGCAAATCAGAAAAAAAGAAATAGATAGCGTCAAAGAAAACATACAATACATGAATGAATCGTTCGAAGAAATGCGCGCAACGAAAGAACTAGCAATGTTAAAGAGAGAGCATGTAAAAAAAGATAGAGAGAAATAAAAGGCCGAACTAGAATGGGCACTATCTACCACACAGAAAGAACTTACTGAGCTTAAACAATACAGCAGGAACAATATCTGGAAATCAAAGGTATTCTTCGATTGCCCGACGGGAAACTGGTCGAAGTAGTTCAGGGGATCGTTAACAAAGTTGGAACAGAGATCGCGCCAAGTGACATTAACGTAGTGCATCAGGTGCTCGCAAAGAAAAAAAGATAAAAAGAACATAGTCGTTAAATTCTTATCTAGAGCTACCCGGGACAAAATACTTCAAGCAGCAAGAAAGAAAAAGCTCACAAGCAATGAAGTCGGCTTTCCCAACACCAGTCCTGTGTACGTCAACGAGCGCCTTTGCCCAGAAAACAAAGCATTGCTAGGCATGGCAATTGCCAGAAAGAAAGAAAAGGGCTTGAAGTTTGTATGGGTTTCCCGGTCCCAAATACTGGCTAGGAAAGCAGAAAATGCTAGTGTAATTCACGTAGCCTTTTGTGTGGACCTGTCTAAGATCATCTAGTTTGACTGAATACCCTTTAGTGTGACTAACTGCAGGCTCATGGGCACGATTACGCGTAACCTGGCTAAATATGACAGCCACACCATTCTACGCCTCTTGCATTGCAATGTGAGAAGCTTGAATCAAATATATGATGAAATTATAGCGCTTATCAGTCGTCAAAATGTAAAATAGGATGTTATAGAACTATCTGAGGCATGGCTGAAAGATTGTGAATTCATAAACATCGCTGGGTACCAATTTGTTTCTTTTCCAATACAAACTATTTCCGGAGGTGGTGGCGTGGTACTGTACATATCCTCCTGTATTCTACAAAATTAGAGAAAGTTACGCAAAAACAATGAGGAGATATAGAGGTGCTGTTTCTTGAGAGGCAGAATAACGTATTAGTGGGTATTTTACGCCGACCGCCAGACCCGAAGATTCAGCCACTTTTCGAGAAATTAAAGCACACTTATGAGTAGTTTACAAGTGAAAAAAAAATGCTGTACTATGCGGTGATTTTATTATAGACACAAGCAAACGAACAAGCGTGGAGTATGAACACTAAGTTTTAAGTAATGGTTTTAGAAATCATATTGTGACACCAACAAGATTTACACCAACGTCATCCTCAACAATTGACCGCATTTTTGTAAACATTTATAGTGAAGCTATCAATTGTGGAGTGATAGTGGGAAACGTGTTAGACAATTTCCCGCCTTTCATTTATGTGTCTGTCATTTATCTACACGCAGCTAAACAAACCAACACACCACCATTTAGGATTGATTACGAAAACGTAAACGGGCAATCAAAGCAACGCAGTTTTTATGCTCAAGTGATACAGATGCGAACGCTGCTTACGCAAATTTTTTATCACTGTTACCGTCATGATGCATAAAAACAGAGCGCAAATCTCGCAGATCAGCGTACTTGTCTACACCAATTTGCCCTTGGTTGAACGAAGAAATACTGAAAGTTGTTAGACTAAGAGAACACTCAGTAACCAAATGAAGCAAAATGGGGATAACAGTTAATATTAGGAATTGTACAGAATTACACGCAATCTGTGGTTATAAATGATGAGAAAACGAAAAAAAGAATAATACAGTAGCCTCATCACGAAAGCGAACGGTGACAAGCGGTAAATTTGGCGTATAATAAGCACGGCAGTAAATCCACAGCCTCGACAACCTGTTTTACCAAACTTTAGAGTCAGGGCTTGTAATGAACAAGAGCTAGCGGAACTTTCTAATGATTATTTTGTAACCATAGGAAACCAGTCGGCAACAAGTACAAGCGAAAAACACAACTCACCACTCCCTGCTGTTCACGAGGATACCTTCTTTTTTCGTGAAATTATCGAAGCTGAAATTATTGCAGTTGTACGCCAGATGTCATCACACAAGGCCATGGGACATGATGGAGTACCACTTAAAATATTGAAGGACAGTATCAAAACCTTAAGCACACCTCTAGCTGTTATTTTCAAGCTGTCCTTCACGACAGGCGTGTACCCCGAGCAGCTTAAGATAGGAAGCGTGACACCAAACCACAAAGGTGAATGCTCCGTCAACATAGCATATTACCACCCTATAAAAATTCTATCATGCGTGAACACCCTTTTTGAGAAGCTTGTAGTCAAAAGAATTATGGACTTGATTGCAAAATAAAATATCCTAACTCCGAATCAACATGGCTTTAGGAAAGAACACAGTACGGCTACTGCGGTAACCTTTGCGACAGAAACAATAAACGAAGCATTCAACAATAACCAATTCGTCCTCGGTATCTTCCTTGACATGAAAAAACGTTTTCGATTCGCTAGACCACAATATATTGCTAAAAAAACTTGAACGCTATGGATTTAGTGGTATCTCTTCAAAGTTCTTTCGTAGTTACTTGTCCGAACGGACTCAGTATGTACAAATACTTTGTAACAAATCAAGCAGGAAGCTCATCGAAACTGGTGTGCCGCGAATATCAGTACTTGTACCAATTTTTTTCTCCATTTTCATTAGTCATTATCCTCTTTCGTTACCCACATGCAAGCAGCTCTGTATGCAGATGACACTATTTTACTCATAGCACGTCAATCTCTTCAGGAAGCTGAATCACTAGCCAATAAAGAGCTGCAAATGACTTCTCGGTAGTTTGAACAAAACAACTTAATACTAAATACAAAAAACCAGATACATTGTTTTCGCCTCTAACTGAAAAGTGATACCTCAACACATGGTCTATTCATCGGGGAAACTCCCATTGATAAAGTGAATGCATATACTTACCTTGGTGCAACATTGGAACATTCATTTCACTGGACATCGCAATTAGACAATTTGTGCAGAAAGCTAAGCTTTGGATGCTTTATATTATTTAAGGCTAGAAAATATTTTAGCGCGCACACACTCCGTATTTTATACTTCAACGTGTTCCACTCTCACCAAACGTATTGCGTTGAATCATGGAGCTCAACATGTGTCTCATATTGCTCAGTCATAACCATCTTACAAACATCAGTACGAATAAGTGCGTCAGCACATAAGAATGCACCATCGGCTGAGCTTTGCAGAAATCATAACATATTGCCTTTTGATATGGTTAGGCAATTCAAAAGCGCAGTATTAGTGCGCAAAAAATGAATAAGAATGTACCCTTTCACGCCTGAATTTCATTAAAACCCAAAGGTCACACTTGGCCGGCCGAACAACAAAATCTTAATCTGCCAATAGTACACAAGGTCTACGGCCGTCGAACAATACAATTTGTTGCTGCTAAATTTTGGAACAGTATCGCTACCCTAATTAAACGTCTGCCAGATTTGATTCAGTCAGTTAGGAAACTCTTCCTATCGGAGAGTTACCAGTTGCCATGCTAATATTGTGGAAATATATGTACATGTCGCATTAATTCTGTTTCTTTCTCAGCATGCCCGCATTTGATTTTGTATTCTGAGATTCGATTTTTTTGTGTAGGGATTTTACTCGCTAATTAAAGAATATGCCTTGTCTATAACGGATCTTTACCTAGCCATGTCGGCTATGGATCCAGATGTTTTCGCACAAATGTTTGTAAGCAATTTCATTGAACAAAAAAGCAAAACAAAATAAAGCATACTTCACCTGCCTCAACTACCAGTGCAGTGATAAGCAGCTGCTTTTCTGACGTACACCGGTGTACCACACCGCCGTCACCTAGCAAAAAAAGAATCCACTGGAAAACATTCACTAATGAAGCAACATAACATCTCATCGTTAGAATAGCGTAGAAAGGTCAGTAGGTTGATTTTTCTTCACAAGTGTCTCGCCGGAAATACAAATGTAATTATTCCTGGTTGTGTATGTCCCTACTCAACTAGGAATACTAGACACACCCCCAGTAGGTCACTTGCCCCAATTTTCGCAAGAACTAAATTGTATCAATACAGCTTTTTTCCTAGAACTGTGTCCGAACGGAATGCCTTACCCTCCAGTGTTGTTGATGCCAATGACATTGTACGCTAACTGGAAAACTTGTATTGTGTGCCGTCATTGTAATCGATGTTTCTTTTGCGTTTCATTTTTCTTATTGCTCTTATTTTTGCCTGTTCACTGTGTTTGCGATGTTTTTAAAATTATTTGTAATCATTGTATGGCCCCTCCTGCATGGACAACACGGTGGTCTGCAGTATTGCTAAATAAAAAATAAATAAAGTAAATAAAACAAAAAAGACAAGAAAAATAAAAAAATGTGTCCACTTTCATTCACACATGCACCAATATTCTTATTGTTTAAAAAATAAAGATGAATAAATATAAACCGCGCTCGAGAAACGAAAAATTTTACCCTTCAGATTTGTTTACATCGATCTTCCAGTTAGGTCTAGACACGTTCTAAATGAGAAGCTATCTCAAAAACTACGCCAACTTATCCGTAATGCTCGGTCGCCGAAACTAACTGAAGGCAAGCGAAGCCACTTTAAACAATCGTTTGTTGCTGCAAACAAGGTGAATCTTTCAGTAACTACGCCAAAATCACTTCGAAGCGGGCGTCCGAGAGCGCCGCTATGTTTACGTACACTTCGTACACCTACACTACGTTAAATATAAAAAATACTGCGCCTACGGCAAGTAGCATACGGGTAACATACGTATCTGAGCAGGCAAATTTTGATTCTGGTTTTACGGTACACCCAGTATCCAGGTAAGCCCGGTATACTATCACTGTCTAATGTGGGCTCGGGAGGATTTGTGCGTGACCGTGTGCTTTTTCGAATGCGTTCTCATGCTTTTTTGTGTGTACGATCATGTGTGGGGGGCAGTTTTCATCATGTTTTTAGTGTTTGAGGACAATTTTCATAGTGTGCGCGTGTAAAGATGTTTTTTTTTTTAGCGGAGTGATGCAACGAGTCTGTTTTGATTATGTGTGTGCCGCTGTACAAGTCGAACGCGAGAAGAGACGCTAGCTTGCAGTACCACGAATTCCCCTCAAATCTACAGCATCGTGGCCTCTTCCGGACCACATCGACCACGCAAATCCTCAGCCTTAGAATCAACAATACAATAGATGAACTTATCGAGGCTCACTGAACTGCACAAATTGAACGATTGCGCGGTAGTAAGACCGGAACATGGATACTCCACCGTATCGGCATTCCCACGTCACGAAGAGGGGAAGACTTGGTCTCGCTACCACACCTCATCAGACAGCGCTTCATTGTGCAGCCGTTGCTGAAGAACATGCTGGCCGGCATTCATGATGGTTGACACTCGGCCCGCGCCAGAAACCTTCGCAGTACCTACGATATGGACACTTAGGTAGCTCACGTCAACGCGGCAAGATACCCAGCCCCCGAACAGGCCTATGCAATTAATGTCTCTTCGAAACGTGCCCCAGTCAATAAAGAGCCTACCATGATGTGTGCCGGCTCCATACGCACCCAGGACCTAACCGAGGCTGAAGAAGCTGTCATAGCAATCACCGCAATGACTGGATTGAAACAAGCATTAGTGACTCCCAATCTGCCATCATTGAATTAGCCTGTGGCACTGTCTCCCCAACCACGGTGCGCATCCTCCGTCCTCTACCCCTAGCGGCACGCAACGCGTCAGGCGACATAGCTGCCAGCAGCACTGACGTTGACGATCCCCGTTTAACCTAAGTCATCTGGGTCCCAGCGCACGCAGCATACCTCGCTAACGAAGCCACGCACAGACAAGCTCGGGGACTCATACGCCGAGCGGTAGGCCAGACTTCGGAACACGGTATTGAAGCAACCGAACCACTCATCACCTTTCACGGCATCACAAAGTACTACAAGCTATCAAGGCAAACCAGACCGCCACCGCAACTATACAGAGCTTCATAAACCGCTTGGTGGCGGCTTCAAGCGAACTAATTTCCTCCTCTGTACACACAGACATATATACCCAGCCTTATTTACAATTCCGCGCACTCTTTGCAAGACACAGACCGCAACCTTGGGCCACATCATCTGGGAAAGCAGCACGGACCCTCCCCCACCAAACTTTTTAGGGCAGTCACCTTCAAGTGAGGCCTGGGAGAGAATCCTTACGACCACAAGCCTGGCCCCCCAGCTCCGGTCCATCAAACGCAATGACGAGGTGGCGACCAGGCATGGCCTGACAACCCTCGCCACTCAGGAAACTGTCAGCTGCCTTAATAAAGCTGTTTACTACTACTACAGCATCGTGAAGCATGGCTGAAGAATGATTCTGGCGAAAGACCATAAGGGAGCGGGAGAACGTCATTGCTACCATACGCAAAGTACACGCTGGTGCGTGGAGCCTATGGGTCGCCGTAGGATTTATGAGCATTTGTGTGTTTTTCCATGAGCTTTGTTTGTGCACGGCCATCGCTTTGTGGGACCGTGTGGGTGGGCAGCTGGACACATGTTTTCTGTGCTAGTGTGCGGCGTTAAGTGTGCGCGCGTTTGTAGCAGGTGGTGTTTTCTAGCAGTGTGATGCCACGAAGCTGTCGTGCGCCACGGTGCAGATAGATCTATTTATCTATCTATGTAATCTAGTCGCCTACCACTTTTAGCCCTCCTGGCCGCTTCAACATTGGGTATCGATACCAAACTTCGTATGGCATAACATGAATCTATGAAGAACATATTTGACTAGTCAAAACATGAAAATTATTATATGTATGTCATCAATGCCATGATTTACATTTCATGTTCCTGCAGCTCTTGCGGTGGTTTCGTTCATATGGCGTGTTGCAAACTGGTATGCTATGACATGGTTGCATAGGAAACACAAGTGACAGACCCTAACATGAAAATCATGACATGCATGTCATGTCATAAGACCACGACTACATACCACTCTCATGATGTACTCACGGCTGTTCCGTTAGCGTCACATATACCAAATTCGATAGTGCAGTGCGTGAATGGATGACGAACGTGCTTCACTGGTGCAAACATTATAATCATGAGGTGCACGTCACGTAACAACATCACTACATGCCACGCTCATGATGCGCTGGCGGCCGTTTCGCTAGCTTTACTTATACCAAATTTGGCATTACGGGGCGTGAATGGATGACGAAGGTGTGATACTGGTGCAAACATGATAAACATGAGATATTTGTCATGTAACATCAAGACTACATGCTACGCTCATGATGGGCTCGCTGCCGTTTTGTTAGTTCACATGTACCAAACTCGGTATTACGCGGGCGAACGGACGACATAGCTAAATGACACATCCAAACGTGATAATCCCGACATGCGCATCATGTAGCAACATGACTACATGCCACACTGATGATGCGCTCGCCGCCGTTTCGCTAGCTTCACATATGCCAAATTCGGTTTTACGTGACGCCAATGGATGACGAAGGTATGTAACTGGTGCAAACATGATAATCATGAGATTCTTGACATGTGAGAACATGACTACATGCCACAGTCAAGGTGCCAATACATTCAGACGTGACGCGGTGCGTGTGCTCGCCAGGCACTCGTTTCATTGCGTCACGCCGGCGTTGCCACGCCAGGCGCCGGTCCTGCCATATATATGCAGGACCGGCATATATATGGAAGGCGCACGCTGCGCTGCGTTCGCCGCGCTGCGTTCCTTTGACGCATGCGCGTTTAAGCTCATCCGGAGTCCCGCCTTCACGAAAGAAGGGAGACACAGTGTTTTTTTGGGTAACACATCGCCGCGAAATGCATTATGTCGCATTTCGCGCCGGTTGCTGTCGGGCCGCGCCGACGGACGCTGGCAGCACCTGGCGTCGGACTATAGAGTGCTCACGTTTTGTTGACGTAGCATCGCTGTGGCCAGCGTGCGCGCGCGTCAACTCTACATTGGAGTATATTGGGCCCTCCATGATGCGCTCGCGGCCGTTTGGCTAGCTCCACATATACCAAATTTGGTGTTACGTGACGTCAATGGATCACAAAATTAATGACTGGTGCAAACATGATAATCCTAACACGCGTGTCATGTACGAACATAACACACAACGCTTATAGCGTGCTCGCAGCCGTTTCGCTAGTTCCACATATACTGAATTTGGTATCGCGTGATGGGATTAGATGACTAAGACAAATTACACATCTAAACTTGATAATTATCACACGTAAATTATGTATGGCATCATTTATTTTCACGTCATAACGTTGTGCTGATTTCAACGGACATATCAACATTTCTCAATTGTGCTTCCCATATCATCGATTCCCGCTGTACGTGGAAACGCCAATTTTTTTTTGCTAACCTACCTAACCGACCATAGTTGCCACACTGCCTGTAACAGATTTTTAATTTCAGAATCAAGGGCGTCTGGGTCTTTTGGCCACTCTCCTCAGTGCTTGCCTGACTGACTGCTTCGTCTTTAAGGAAGAAGCAAAGGTACGAACAGTTATTATATGCGAAGCATTTCTTGGCCAACTTCGCCAACTTTGAGCGTATCTATCTATCTATCTATCTATCTATCTATCTATCTATCTATCTATCTATCTATCTATCTATCTATCTATCTATCTATCTATCTATCTATCTATCTATCTATCTATCTATCTATCTATGTATCTATCTATCTATCTATCTATCTATCTATCTATCTATCTATTTATCTATCTATCTATCTATCTATCTATCTATCTATCTATTTATCTATCTATCTAGCCACCTACGACTGTTAGCTCTCCTGGCCGTTTGGATAATGGTATCTATACCACACTTCGTATGATATCACATGACTGTATGACGAACATTACTGATTGGTCATAACATCAAAAACATGACGTGTATGTCATAAATGTCATGATTTACAAGTCATCATCTTGTCGCTCTTGAGGTGGCTTCATTCACATATGTTGCAAAACTGGTATGGCATGACATGACTGAATTGCGAACACAAGCAACCGACCCTAACATCAGAATCATGATATGCGTGTCATGTAACAACATGACTACATGCCACACTCAAGATGTGCTCGCGACCACTTCGCCAGCTGTGCATATTCAGAATTTAGTATTCCGGGACATGATTAGATGACAAAGTATGTGACTGGTTCAAACATGATCATCATAATATGCGTGTCATGTAACAACATGACTACATGCCATGCTCATGATGTGCTCGCGGCCGTTGCGCTAGCTTCTCAAGAACCAAATTCGGTATTACGGGACGTGAATGGATGATGACGGTATGTGACTGGTGCAAACATAATAATTATGAGATGCGTGTGATGTATAAACTTGACTACATGCTACGCTCATGACGCGCCCGCGGCTGTTTCGATAGCTTCGCATGTACCAAATTTGGTATTACGTGACGTGAACGGACGACATAGGTAAATGACTCGTCCAAACATGATCATGACAAGCGTGTCATGTAACAACATGACTGTGTCTCACACTAAGATGCGCTCGTGGCCGTTTCGCTACCTTCACATATGCCAAGATTGGCATTACGTCCCGTGAATGGATGACAAAGGTATGTGACTGGTGCAAACATGACAACCATGCGATGTGTGTCATGTAAGAACACAAATACACGCCACATTCAAGACGCCAATGCACTTCGACGTGAGCCGGCATGCGTGCGAGCGGCGATGCCACTTCAGGCGCCGAAATCTCTCTAGTAAAGATCAGTGGATCTTCCCACTGACCTTCAATGTGTACCGGCGTGCCATATACTCGCAGGCGCGTGCCGCGCTGTGCTGCTTTGACGCATGCGCGTTTGTGCGCATACGGCATACCTTAGACGAAAAGAGAGGCAGACGTGGTGCTGTCTAAGTAACGTCGTCGGTGCGAATTGCATCATGTCGCATTTCGCGCCTGTTGCCACCTGGCCGCGCCGATGGACGCTGGTAGCGCCGGTCACGCCTGGCGGCACACTATACAGTGCTCGCGTTTTGCTAGCGTGATGTCACTGTGCCAAGCCTGCACGTGCGTCAACGCATTGGAGTGTATTGGGCCCTTCATGACGCCCTCGCCGCCCTTGCGCTAGCTCTACATGTACCAAATTCGGCATATCGGGAAGTGAAGAGACTACGAAGGTAAATGACACGTCCAAACCTGATAATCATATTGTGCGTTTCATGTAAAACATGACTGCATGCTATGCTCATAGTGCTCTCACCGCCGTTTTACTAGTTCCACGTATACCAACTTTGTTATTACGTGACGTGAGTGGACGAAGAATGTAAATGACAAGTCCAAATATAATAATTATGGTATGAATTTTGTGTAAAGCATGACTACATGCTACGAATATAGCGTGCTCGCGGCCGTTTCGCTAGCTCCATATATACGAAAGTTGGTATCAGGTGACGGTAATAGATGACGAAGGTAAATGAAACCTCCAAACATGATAATCATGACATAGTAGTCATGTAGAATATAATTTACCTTCGACTCTTAACGTTGTGCTTATTTTAAAGTGACCTATCACCATTCCTCCTTCGTGCTTCGCATATCATCGATTCCCGCTGTGCGTGAGATCTACTATTTTATCGCCATAGATAAAGTATTTACAGTTCAGTTAGAGCGAACGGGCCCCATTCATTGAGGCCCATGTTCTATGACTTATTGTCCCTCCTAGGGCGAACTGTTAACATTTGTGGTGCAACTACAAAACGAGTTATTTAAGGCCTACTGTCCGCATATAAATGCGTGTGAAAGCGTCTCTTCTAGGAGAAGCGGTGGCGTTTATCGCGCTGCGCTGAACGTGCTCAAAAAGGCGTTTCCAACGCTTTGCTAAGCCAGTTCTAAGACAGCTACAGGCTAGAGACTTCAGATAGACCAAAACAACCCCAAGGTTGTGACACTCGACCGAAAAGAACTGGCAGCTGCATTGACAATGCTACCACAGTGAGAGACACAACATCTTATTGTAACGCTTTGGCCAGCCAAAAAAAAAAGGACGTCCGACGCAGGTTATATGCAACAGTTTCCCACATTACTGAAGAGCCGACTTCAGCAATATCTTCGACTATCTGAACAACACACTTCAGCAACGTGATTGCTTGATCGTCACTGTGGACTTCAACGCTTGGCACACCACATGGGGTTCTTGTACATATAGACCCAAATGTTTGCGACTTTTAGAGGTGATGCAGCGGCATGACTACACGCTTCTCACGACACAGGGCACTTCTACTCGTATAGAAAACTGCGTCAACAGCAATGCCACACCCGACCTTACCATAACTAACAATGCCACATCAGCGCACTGCAGTGTATTGGATGATAATCTTGGCAGTGATCAAACAATTGTGTAAATAACATACGGAACAGCTCAACTGTGATGCCCAGTAGGGCAGCCTGACCGAACAACTGGAGCAAGTAAAGGGAGCAACAGGAAAAAGACGGACCCAAACCTAACACAATAGCTCAATGCACAGAATACATCACGGGCATCTATGACAAGAACATGCAGACATATCAAGCTACTTCAGGCGCACCTGCCATTGACAACCAATTAACATACCTTTGGGAAGCACGCACAGGCCTGGAAAAACGGTGGCGCTGAAAGAACCTAAACAAAAAGCTCAGACTCCGAGTAGCGAAAATGATGGAAGAAGCAAACGCATACGCAGAAGAGCTATATAACAACAATTGCCGCACCTTCTGCGATTTATTAAAACGCACATTAGTTACTAAAAAGATTTGGAACATCTTACGGAGTCAATTCTGTCCTTCAATGGCCAGCCAGGATATTTCAACGAGTTCAGGATCAATTATTAGAAGAACTGAAATGACGCTATACAGGAGAAATCAAGCGAACCGGAAACCGGACACCTTATCAAGAATAAAACAGAGAACAAAACCCTGTGATGAACGCACCCGTAGGCTAAGCGGAGGTTTATGCAGTGGCGCTAAAGTTCACGAAGAATACGGCGCCAGGCTTGGACGGCATTACGAACGCTGTGATGCGGAACTTGAGCAACGAAACACCAGAAGCCTTCATGGACCACTTTAATAGGGAAATCTGGATGCCGCGTGTAAGAGCACTTGCAGAGTGGACACTCGCACAGATTGTACTAATATTTAAACCAGGAAAACCGCAAAGGCTTGATAAACTAATACCGATTTCACTAACGTGATGCATTGGCAAGCTCTTCGAAAAAATCATACCCACTTGTCTTGACCAATACAATGAAGAACGGGGGCTTCTACCAACATACCTGTATGGATTTAGGGACGGGGTCTACCCTGGATATTTTTCTCTATTGCTCAAAGACAAAGTGCTTCATCCAGCTCCAGGCTGTTTCAACAACTTACTAGCGGCGCTGGACATCGAAAAATCATTCGATAATATCGCGCGCTTTACCATGTTAGACGGTATTACAGTGATAGGATGCGGAGAACGCATATTTCACTTTGCCTCTGATTTTCTTGGAAACCGGAAGGCACAGATTGGCATGGCTGGTATTAACTCACCACCCTACGACCTTCCATGGAAAGGCGCACCTCCGGGCTCGATTCTGCCTCATTTTTTGTTAAATATCAGCCTACAGAAACTATTCTTACAACTGTACGCTATGCCGAACCTGGGGTGTGCTTTTTACGTCGACGAGATTACGCTGGCAAACAAAGGGCTTCTATGGAGAGGACAAGACAGACTGCAAACAAGAGGGCTTCATCCAGGATTAAACCATGGACTGTCCTATTGAAATATAGTTCACTCTCTCTCACTGCATATTTTTGCTTACTATAAAATTTTTGCTTACCCTGTCCCCTTAACGGTATACTGAATGCTGTAACTATTCAGCCCGAGACCGATGAGCGCAGAAAACCTCAACCACGCTCGAAGACATACTGCACGTCCCCATCTAAAAGGTAACCTGCTCCCATGAACACATCGGTGGAAGTTGCTGAAAGACAGGAAAAGCTGTAAAGAATTTGCTTCCGACTTCGGTTTGGAGCTGCATGTCGAGTGCGGCAACAGGTTTTGGGATACCGCCTCGGCAGTTCGGAGCGGCATGTCCAGTGCGGCAACAGGCAATGAGCTACCGCCACAGCTGCCAAGGGGTGGCTCGGTCCAAGGCTGGAGGCTGACGGGTGCGAGGCGTCGAAGCAGCCCCGTACGTTGTGCTCATTGGGGAGCTAACCAGAGCCGTGAGCTCACAATGCCGTCGACGCGCCCGCGTATGGTTGGGAACGTTTGATACTCGATTGCTTAATTCGGAGCTTGTGTAATGCCCTTGTTATGCCACGTGATGTCTAATTTGGCGCATGTAAAGATGGTTGGCACAAAATGATGAGCGTGCACTTTCATCGCGACAAAGCAAAAAACATCACATATACGTATACATGTCCGCCGCAGGCGAAACGTAAACAAGTTCGTACGTAAATACGTAAATTCGTAAGTGTGCTTCATTTCTGGACTATATCGATCGCCCTCCTCCCGAGTGGAGTTTTCCGGTGCAGGGTTCGTCGACCACTTCGAATCTGCCAGTTGAACTCATGAACAGAAAGAAGTGTCCATTCATCAGGCATGCTCCATTTATCCTACTGAGCACTTTCCCTATTACGTATTCACCTACACATCATTAGGCAAGTGTGCGTTGCCGTTTCCTGGTAGTCTCTTATTCCTTTTCCACACTCTCGATCCTACATGTGTGCTTCTGCCAATGCCACTCGCTGGCCTGATCACATCGCTCCTGAAAACCAACGCCTCCTCAAGAAATATGCCTGCGACTTGAGCCGACAACCTCGTTCCCGGCCTTCTCCTGTTTTCTGTCCTCCGCTCCACCAAACAGTGTCGGCTGGGAGCGCTCGCTGCGGCAGCCTCTTTAAACCTTGCGGCTTCTCGGAATAAAGCAACGTCTACTGCCGTCTCCAAGGCAACACGGTCGCGCCTCTACGATGGCGTCACTTCCGAATCCAGCGAAAGTGTCGGCTGCGAGCACTCCTTGTGAAGAAAGCAGTAAACCACGATCAACCTCCCATTCCCATGGAAAAACATGTGACGTCACAGGCATCTTTCTAGAGGAGGCATTGCTGAAAACATTCCGGCAATCGAGGAACGATGCAGCTACCCTCTCCCTACTTCTTCCGACATGCCACAGCTACAATGCAAATTTGGCGCCATTGATTGACATAGCGACCTGCTTAAATGATCATCATGGTTTTTTGTTGCTGTCTCATATATTGGGGCTAGTTTCATCCCCTCAGACGTTTGGTGTTTACCACATGTATACATGTCAATGAACAAATTAACCATCCAGCTTTATTGCCTTCTCGCTGTGTCATGTCCCACATTTGTATCTGTCCTTATTTCAATCAGCGTGATAACTGCCTGCAAAAGCTTCAAAGTGCCTTATTTTTCATAGTGCATTGAATATGATACTTCATTAAAAACACGTACTTACTCAGATAGGATTAACTCTTTCACCTCTACAGCCTTGTATTCGGTAGCCATGAATTTTCTGGGGCAGTTCGCTCAGCGTCCAGGCTTTTGAAGAGCTCTTGGTGACGTTTAAACGCGGCTCTAAAATTACTAGAGACTTTTGTTCCACATTAACCACATACTGTGCTGGCAATCTCACCTACCTTTCGCTTTTTGTTCTCATCATCTTTTTTTTTCTATACCAATTTGTTGCGCACTTGAGTGAAAAAGGGCATACTTGAAAAGTTAACTTTTTGAGAACATTACATTTGTGTGGGATATCTTTCCATTGAATTAGGTTTATTATTTTTGGCATGGACAATTTATATGACAAGCAACACTTTGGAGGCTGGAGCGAGAATCCCACTCTAATGATTCATGTGCTAAGAACAGTGTAAAAGCTTATTTTGGTAATGTTTTTGATAAAGACCAAGAAATGGTACTTGCTTACCTATTTATTTTAAACTTGCTTAGCAATTCAGAAAGTTATAGAGACAGAGAGTGAGAAAGAGAGAAAACAATTATTAGGGGCCAATTGGTGAATGTTTGAGGGTTCCTCATTCCAGGAACCCTCTGACCTGGATCGCCTGCCGAGCCCGCGCGATGAGTTGGTGCTGGTCGACGAGGTCCGGCTTAGAGATTGGAGCCTCTCACTCTTCACTGAGGAGGTTTTGTTTGCATTTATTGCTGCTACTTGTGAGGCTGAGCTGCTGCCTTTGCATTCAGTAGGAGGCGGGCTAGGGTGCCTGCCACATTACAGTGTGGGCACATGTCGTAAGAGGTTGGTTTGCTGTGATGCATTCGAACGCCATGCGTAAATGCATTGCTTTGAAGGCACCTGTAGTCCGTGCCTCCACATCTTGAAAATAAGTAATACAGGGAAGGGTAGAACCTGCATTGTAGCCTATAGTGCTGCAGAAGGTTTTGATAGAACAAAGACACTGCTTTGGTTTCTTCTCTTGGTGTTCTGGTGTGGAAGGTGTCTTGCATAACTGCTGGGGAAACCCGGTTGATGCAATACTTCATTGGGGGCCTGAGTAAACGAATAAACGAATCATATCAGCGTTATAGATAGCTCAGATAAAAGTAGTTGCTAGCCAATAAATTGAAGAGCCTACATCTACATAATCCAGGTGAGGACCAAGGTTATGCTAGCTGTTCTTCTGCTGTTCATGTCTTAGTATTAATTCATTGACATTTTGAGAGCAATCATGCAATATGAAATTGGCCTACCAAAAACTCGTTGCACTCGAAGGGCAGAATTGAAAGACAGTGGAGGATATGAATTGATTTATAAAAGACCACGCACGTGCAGACAGTTTTTGCGTGTCCATGCAAAATATAGACCCACATGTACAATATAACATAAAGGACCAAATCTGATGCTAATACACGTAACGTCACCTATGCTTACGTTCGCTCATTGAATTGCAAGAACGCAATCATAGCACACCATCAGTTTTTTGCTGACGTAAGAAAAAAGTTGGGAAGACCGGAAAAGGCAACAAAGCACTATAACATTACTTTGACGCGCAGAGAGAGAGAAAAGAATGACATAATTTTTTTTCCTTTAGTACACCAACAGTTATGAGTGCCCTCATGCACATGGCAAGCTGAATGTTCTGATACTGCAGATGTATTTACCTAAGCAAAAGAGCAAGCAGCACGAAAGAGTTGAAGATTGTTGCGACAAAGAAGGTATTTCCCTTTCACTTTTGTTTTCACACTCAGGAGTAGTGAGTAAAGCTAGAACGTAATAAAGTAGCTCCGATTGTGCTGACCATGCCTGGTGGAGCAGCAAATCACCTGAAAACTGCTTTTGGTTGGAGGCAGCGTATAGGGCATGCGTAACTCCACATTTGTTAAACAAAAGAACGCCTTAGGACAGACACCTCAGTCAGAACGGCATCTAAAAGCAACGTAACGACTTGCGAAGATGTGTTGTTGAGGGCAGTTTGAAATCAGAACTAATTGCTTTGGCTATAAAACAAAAGATAGAGTTTCTTTTTTTTTCAACAAATCGCAGAATAGCCAAATGATGTTACACAATACCGAAGAACACTATAATCTAAAGCTTGCACTATCATTTGGGAACTGATACTAGCGTATAGTATCTGATATTGTGTGATATAGGGGAGACTGCCCAAATCTGTGAACAAACCTACGTTTCACAAAAAACTTGCGGCCTGGTCATTTGCGCTGTTTTTGGTTGTGGGCTGAACAATGAGCATTTTCCGCAAGCGAAATAGCACAATGGATGCCTGACAGCTGAACCCCGGGCCAAGCAATAACAATGGACTTCTCAATGGCGCTGAATAGGGCTCTTCAAAAGTAAACTAGTTGAAAGCGTTCGTTTGTCTGAGCGTGTTTGTCTGTTTTTTCTTCCGCTGTGTTTACGTACAAATGACGAATAAATAGAGGTGCTTTGACTTACCTCAGCCTAAATATTATACATCGTGAGGTCCAGTGGGAATGGAACCAATCGTTAATTTTTGGCAAGCGAGTGTTCGAAAATTGAGAGATTCCGATGCTTCGCCTTCAGCAGTTCACTGCGATTGCGATATCCGGTCCCTAGTATCGACTCCAACCATTTACTGCGTACTCTTTATTGTATGATTCTACCGACGAAGTTTCAATTGTGGTTTATTATATTGTAATAAATAATAATTAATTTGGCTTGTGTCAATCAAGCTTTCGAATATTGCTGCATTCTGTGCAATGAATAGCATGCTTGTGTGCAATGAATAGCATTCTGTGCAATGAATATCACGCGTGTTATTGCAAAGAGCAATAACACGCGTGATATCATTACAAACTTGCTATGCACGCACTAGGTCAGTCGCTCACTGGATTTTGTGCCGACCGGTTGTGCGCCCGCGCGCTCCGCGCGCTTGCGACCTACGGCGTCACCGTAGCTCTGGCCGACTGGGCTCGCCCTACGTCACCTCCTGCTGCCGACGACCTTCGACGACAGTGAAGCTCTGACTTACTGGACCTGCTCTACGCCATCTACAGACGCCGACAACATCTCTCGCAAGGGTACCCCGTCCTCGGACTCCAGTGACCGTGCTTCCATCTTTCCTGTCTCTCCTATCCCCTCAGTTTGCTGTTGCTTCTTCTTTCTCTTTTCTATACCTTTACTTCTACACTTTTTATCCCTCCTCACCCCCATCCCTTGTGAGCTCTGTGGCGGTGTCGCTCACTGAAGCAGACAATAACGGGGCTCACTTTTCTCTTCCTTTCTCTTTATTAAGAACCACTCGCACGCACTAGGTGGTCTTGAGAGCATAAGCGCAATAACCAGCGTGTGACTCGCTTCAAACTGCATTATAGTAATAACATGTTCTCACACACGAAGGCAATGCACACTGTACCACGCAATACTGCGGCAATATTACATGTTGCAGTGTGAAGCCTGTATGCAGGACGCCTGTGTTTGCAAAGCATGAACGTAACATTTACTTATGCCGGTGTCACAGGGGCACTTTTATTCGCGACCAGGGTGATCCAGATCGGTTTTATTAATCTCCATGAACTTTGTGGCCGCTGCTACATGGTCTACGCTAATCTGGTTCGAGCTTGGGTCAGATGCAATGCACTAGGTGGCACTTGCGTGCCGTCATACATGTGATTGACAAAACTTAGCGTACGATGTCTCAAAGGCATTTATGAGCAATATGGTTTTCGTTCAAGAACCACTCGAAGGTCAAACATCTGCGTGTTGCTGCAAAAATGTTTCAAAATTCATGACTGAAACTTTTTCTTGCATCATCATCATCATCATCATCATCATCATCAACATCAGCCTGACTACACCCACTGCAGGGCAAAGGCCTCTCCCATGATTCGCCAATCAACCCGGTCTTGTGCTTTCCGTTGCCACGTTATACCCACAAACTTTTTCATCTCATCAGCCCACCTAACCCCCTGTCTCCCCTTCGTGTGTTTTCCTTCTCTGGAAATTCAGTAAGTTATCCTTAACGACCACCGGTTACACTGCCTACTGGTACGTGTCAGGCCCATGTCCATTTCTTTTTCTTGATTTTAACTATGATCACCTTAACCCCGGTTTGTTGCCTGACCTACTCTGCTCTCTTCTCTCCTAAGGTTACACATATCATTTTCCGTTCTATAGCTTGCTGCATCGTCCTCAATTTAAGTTCAACCCTCTTTGTAAGCCTCCAGTTCTCTGCTCCGTAGGTAAGTACTGGCAAGACGCCACTGTTACACACCTTCCTCTTGAGGGATAGTAGCAATCTACCAGTCATGATTTGAGAGTGCCTGCCAAATGTGCTCCACCTTGTTCTTATTCTTCTAGTTAATTCAATGTCGTGGTTTGGCTCCGCGGTTATTACCTGTCCTAAGTAGACATATTTCTTAACGATTTCGAGTTCTTCTGCACGTATCACAAAGTGTTGTTTTCTGCCGAGATTGATGCACATTGCTTTAGTTTTGTGCATATTAATTTTCAAACCTACTTTTATGCTCTCCGTGTCCAGTTCAGTAATCATGAATTGTAGTTTGTCCCCTGAGATACGCATCAAAGCAATGTTATCAGCGTAACGCAGGTTACTAAGGTACTCTCCATTGACTCTTATCTCTACCTTTTCCCAGTCTCTCTCACTTTTTCCAGTCTAGGGTCCTAAATACCTCCCGTAAACGTGCGGTGAATAGCTTTGAAGAGATATTGTCTCCCTCCCTTACACTCTTCATTATTGGGATTCTTTCGCTTTTTTATGAAGAACTATGGTGGCTGTGGATCCTCTGTAGATTTTTTCCTGTATATTTATGTAGGGTTCAGCAATGCCCTCATTCTCTAGTGCCTGCATTACACTGTAAAAAATGAGGACCTTACTTCATGGGTATTGCTGAAGGTATAGCGGTGCCGAGCGATTCCGCGAGCAAGAATAGAACTATCTCTTTAAGACGTAGCCTCTTCACGGAAGTCATACTTCAGCACAGTTACCACAGAACGACCCGTGACTCTACTAAGGCGACAGATCTGATTCCGTGATCAAAATGCAATTATCTTCGACCAAGGCACTCTTACGTATTCTATACGTTATTGCAACTAATACAAAAATGCTTGTATTGTTCCACACAACAGTCTGTTGTGTCGTTCCGCACAGCAGTATGCCGCACCACAGCTGTGCCATGCAGCCTGCTTGCAAAATATAGCAATGGAAGATTTTATTTATGTCCTTCGTGCCTGTGGATGTGAGTTAATTGTGTTGTTTGACGGAGAGTTTGGTTGACTGGACAAGCTGTTAATTTAGTTTCTGGGCACATCTTCATGTGCAAGTGAACACAGGGTTCATATAATGATTACAACGCGCTATATGTTTTGCACAGGTAGCATGATATTGTAGAATGAATGCAGCCATTCTAGGCTAGCTTCCTAAAGTACCTGTTTTTGTAGCGTTAGCTACACTAGCCTCGCTGAGTAAATTTCGCGTGGCACTGGTCTGCGCATGCGCAATGATACTCCGCCGCCGCCGTGCGCGGCTCGCCGCCGGTGTGCGCGCAATTCGGTGCGCTGTGCAGACGATCAGTGGTGTCACGCACCGGAGCCGGCACCTCCCTCGCACTCGGCCGCGGCCGCGCGCGACTCGCTGCCGCCGGTGTGCACTTTCCAGAGGAGCGCCGTCATAGTCTTGGTAGACATATGGACGCCGACGCGTGTGCCTTCCCTGTGCAGTCGCCATCTGACACTGCGCTGGAGCCGCTTGATAGCGCCTCTGACCGGCGTTTGTCACTGTGGTATAACCATGGAGAAGGAGAGTGCAAATGCTGCTCAACGATGCAGTAGAGCGGAGAACTTGACTCATTGGATCCCGAAGTAATTGCCCGGCAAAATAAATATACATGTGCCACATAATACGTATACCGTGTGTTTTTCATCGGAACAGCTGTAAGCATGATATCTGGAAAGGTAAGAATAATCAGCTGAACCTTTGCTAACGCTACGTATATCCTGGCATAGCTAAGCTAAGCCACTGCCATTTTTTGTACACAACACCGAATTGAACAGAAGTCCAGTTGAACAAAACTCTACACAAAGAACACAAGAATGGAGTGTGCAGCGAACAAAGGCAGAGAGAGCACATGGCGTACTTATTGAGCTGATCGCGGCACTGAAATGACGAAGCCGAACACACGCAAGCCTGTCTCAACCTTGTGATTTGAAGTGCTACGCTGAACTTCATGAAAATGTTCTACCCACAAGGCCAAAAATTTAGCCGTGCTAAGTTCACACGACATGCTTTCTCTGCCTATTTTGCAGATTTTTTTTTGTTGAGCCAATCTGTACATGCAAAGATGTTCCAAACTACGTACGAATTAGTGAGTGTAAAAAGTTTACTTGGGCTGCAATTATTAAAGTTGCATAGAAGTGTTCCGACCTATGCAGGTGGCAGTTGCAGCTCAGCAGCAACAGGTCCGTGAAGGTCAACCAGTTCTTTAGCAATATACATCTTCATGGACATAATGTCCTTGGAAGTGAATGGTTGACAACAAATAAACCAATATTCCAAGTCCCCCCCCCCCACTCTGATCTGTCTCAAGGCCACTTTCAAGCACTGTTTATATAAAAGCTATGCCTTGTTGTTCAGCAGTTAAACTCAGTCTTGGAAAAAGCTGCACTGGTGGCAATGGCAGCATTCCCCCTTTGCAGTCTTTAAACTTCTGAACTTTTTCGGCCCATTTACCAATAGAAATGGCATTGCAATACCACAGTGTACTTTGTGGAAGACCTTTCTCCGATCATGCGCAGATGTGCGGTCCGTGAACGTATCTCCCAAGGTATACCGAAGAGCACTGGAGATTTGAGTGAGGTTATCGGTAAAGTATACTGTAAAGATTGTGACGCAACTTTCATTAGCAAAACAAATAAAAAATGGTAACCGAAACCTAAAGAACGTAAAGAAGATGTTGCTTAAGCTTTCCATGCAACATGTTCTGACACAGAGCTTGTTGAGCGCTGCTGAGTGACACGAGATAGCTGCTGCCTGAACAATTTGACTATGCCACCTTGTGTACAAATGTACGAAAACTAAAAACTTTTGGAGTCGCGGTCCATTCGTTACCATGTATTAGCTTCCAACAACCCCCGCCTTCTATATATAAATGTTTACAAGAAGATATGTGACCAGTGGACTGGTTGATTTTTGCACACTTATTGCCAGCATATACTGAGAACGCTACATGCACAGACGGCAAAGCTTTCATGTCATTTTGTTAACAATTGTTGTGGAAGGTCAGAGTAAACAATTTACAGTTAAGCCTCAAATCCACAGTGTATGTAGGGGTAGTTTGTGTGTATGCACTGTGCTGCGTTATCTTGCAGATGTGTGAGTCATACCTGCTGCAGCATGCCAAATGAACAATGAAATGCAAAAGATAGAACATAACTTTTTTGAACATAACTTTGGCAGATGTATTCGGAAATATAATTGTCATAAATGCTGAAAGCTTACTTATGAAACTGCGTGCATGTCCCACGAACAGCTCCACTTGACTCTTTTTGTATGTCTGAAAAGGAAGTACAAAAAAGAACTTTTGTAGCAGCACCAATGTTCAGAGTTTAAACCACCATGGCGTCTACTACGTATATCACCTCTGTTCACACCAATATTTCATGAATCACAAAAGGAGACGGTGTTTCTGGACAAGAACTGATCACATGCTGAACAAGCAGCAAGATGCTACTAAGACCTATTGCTATAGTAGACAATAACTCAACGTTAAACACACTATATTTTAACTGCAAAATAATTCGTAGATTAGAAAACAAATTCCGTTTAATTAGTGTCGTCGTGTGGCAGTTACAATTTCTGTAACTACTAAGACCACCACATTGTGTTCACCCCATTATGTGGGGTGGACACAAAATTTTTGCATTATAATACAAAATATCACACAAGACAAAGCATAGTGTACACCTCTGCAAAGGCCTATGTGCGGCAGAGAACATATTGTAACGGCACCTTTGGAGCGAGAAGCAGGAGTTGTGAGATAAAAACATCAGGACTCTATTGTCGTTTCAGTAGCCTCAACCCATCCAGCACTCTGTCACTGCATGTGACAGAGTGATGGATGGGTAAACGTCGCCTCATTCATAACATCTTGGTGGAGGTATAGCCTGATGCAGGCAATAAATGTTGCATCAACACAAATGGTAAACATAAAATAAGAAGCAAGGCTTGCATATATACTTTTTTAAAATCCAATAAACACTACATGACAGTTGCACATCTTATTACGGCAGAAGCTAACATGAAGATGGGGGCTTGAATGAGTGTCATATCGCTGGATTAGGTGTGTTGTTTGAGCCAATGATTGAACAATACAATTTGTCTAAGTTGTGGCAGCAACCTTGAAGCAGTTTGCTGCCTCGGTAAAGAAAAGTTCTCTTATCGAGTAACAAGTTTTAACAGTCTTTCAATTATTTTTTTCATCAGGTATACATCTCAGTACATTCAAAACAAATCCTTAACTTTAACAAATGCTTATAATTTAATGATACTGGGTACAAAACTTAAGCTGCAGAGGACAACGCATTCAGCAGAAGTCTGGCTGCTAAATAGTTTTAAATAATATGTCAATGATGCAAAAATTGAGTGATTGGATAGGAGGACATCTATTTACCAGAGCAGAACACCGTATCAAAGTAACTGCCACGACTTAGACAAACAATATTTGTTCAAACATTCAAAACAGCCTAATCTTGAAAATCTTCATTGGCTCCAAACACAAACTTTCTTTAATGATTTGACCCTCATTCAAGCCACAAGCCACCCCTCTATTATCATCTTAACTTCTGCCATAATAAGACAACTGTCATGTAGTATTTGATAGAATTTTAACAGACGGACAGTAGGCCTTTATTCTCAATTGGATGCTCACTCTTTACGTTTATACTTTATTGGCTATCTTATCAGCCTAAGAACCCAAGGTGAAAATGTGTGAAGGCGTCTTCACTTTTTAAAGTCAGAAGTATTTTTAACTCTTGGTAAATGCTCTAAAACAAACAATGTAATTTTATTATACAAGAAAGAATCACTCCCGTAAAAATTTATAAAAACACTGAATTTTACCCAGTTTCATTTCATTAAAATGTGGGGTTTAACGTCCCAAAACCACCATATGATTATGAGAGACGCTGTAGTGGAAGATTCTGGAAATTTCGACCCCCTGGGGCTCTTTAAGGTGCACCCAAATCTGAACCCACGGGCCTACAACATTTTCGTCTCCATCGAAAATGCAGCTGCCGCAGCCTTTACTCAATCCCGCCACCTGCGGGTTAGCAGCTGAGTACTATTTTGCCATGTTTCCTCACGACTAACATTAGCATAAATTGAAACAAAAATTATTTTGATACCATAGCCATCAAATTTTGCTGACAAAGAAACAAAGACTGCGGTAAAAGCATGAAGCAACAATCATGTGTCAGTTATTTTTCTCCTCTAACTCAATATCTGAGCATATGGTTTGAAACGCCTAAGTTGTATTAGAAAGTTTTTCCCCAAAAATAATGATGGAACAACTTCTTCCCACATTGAGGCGTCCAAGCACCAGTTTTGGAAAATAGTGCAAATGGTGAAGACGCCACTTCACAGACTAACATGACAAGACCATGAACTCGCAAATACTTACAGGTTAATGCTAAGTCACAGTTTCTGAGGCAGCCCGACAGCTTCTGTGTGTCCATGTGTACTGCTTTCTGTCCGCCTTTTGGCCATTTTTCGTACAGTGTCTGCCGAGAAAACAAAAAAAACAGTAGAAACAATTCACTTTTTCTAGCACGCCCCTTGCAACAGAATCAACTTTCTCGGCCTCATGAGAAGGCAGTCTCGAAAGCATGCTAACAGTTGCTACTTTATGTCTCTATATCTCATACCCTATTACCAGGCTCCAAAGTAATGCCCAGTCACTGTAAGGCAAGAAGTCTAACAGAGTAAAACAGAAACATCTTACACTAGACATAACTTCAGGAAGTTCTTAATACTCACTCCATAACCTATTTTCCTTATGCAATATATGTATACATGTTGAAAAGACAGGCATACAAACATGGCCACAGGTGAATCAGGACGCTTCGTATGCTAACTAACAATGAGAAGGCAGACTAACGAAGCATATAAGACAGCTAACCAGAGGCCCATTATTAAACCTGTCTCTATATCACGACGTAAATGCATGCCAACATTCGAATCATGCAGTTTCGTACAAGCACAGAAATGAAGAAATGCATATAACGGTTGAGGCTTGGCATAGTGACAGGTGGTAGTTCATGTGTGAGCCAACCATCGAATAGCTCAACGAAGAAATCAAATGCTGAGCAGTTATCTCTCACAATAGACTGGTGACTGCATAGGTCGGAAATTGAATTCCAGTATGGAATATTTCTTTAAAAATTACATTATCAGACAAAGTCAGAATTTAGCTTCATCAAACATTTTGGGTCGCGCAAACTTTTGCTGTTGATGGTACATATTTAACATACAAAATGTTTCGTATAATAAACACATAAGTATTGACAGAAGCTGCAGACCATTTCACGGATCAGCATTGCAAAATATAAATCAACCATGCCGTGCAATTTATAAATTTACCATTCGTAATTGAAATATAAAAAGCTACTAAAGAACCCCACCGTCTGCAATTTCTGATAACTGCGAAACTGTAAAATGTGAGCAGGTTGTCAAACATTTTGTGTTCACATGAAGAAAGGATGAAGTCTCGGCCAATAAAACACACATTGTAGCTGTTTTCACTTTCTAACTCGGCTTCCTCATCGTTCTCATTGTGAAGAGGGGTACGCATACGTTACCATCATGACTACAGTCACATGGTAACAAAGCATGACACCAAAGATTGTGCAATCAACAAGCAGCCATCAACTAAGCAAGGCCTCGTTGATGTGTCGCTGTGCTAGATCAGCACGGTGAGGGAATACTGTGCAAGGCATGCGTGATATAAAAAAAACATGCAGCACGCCTCACAACGATACAATCTATACGGCGTAATTTTAGGGCTAGAACACTATTTCATATTTCAGATAGAACCAACTGACAGTCAGTGAAAAACCACATCACTTCGCTAG
This sequence comes from Rhipicephalus microplus, assembly GCF_043290135.1. Classification (NCBI taxonomy): domain Eukaryota; kingdom Metazoa; phylum Arthropoda; class Arachnida; order Ixodida; family Ixodidae; genus Rhipicephalus; species Rhipicephalus microplus. Next base: position 71,834,184 of record NC_134700.1, read on the forward strand.
CGAAGAGTATACACTGGTCAGGCAATGAAGGGGTCACCATGATTGTTTTTCGAAATGAAGTTTCTGTGATACACAATGCGATTGCTGCAGAACTCTGTATGAATTAGCAAGATAATTTAGAAGGTGATAAAGAAGAAAGACAGAGCTAAAGCTGCCTAATGGCACTTTGAAAGAATGTAAAACACTCTGTGCAGAGAATCCCATTTGTAGGCATGACCCTATAAGCTATAAAACTGACAATTAACATACTCACTCTATGCATTATAAGAATGTCTCACACCTTCGCAAGAACTTCACTGTGGTGGCTGCACTGTCTGTGTAGGCCAGAAGCAGCCGGCCCGTGGCCCTCAGGCATCTGATCCATCAGTTGAAAAGAACTTGTGGCTCACATCTTTGTAGCACTACTTTTGGGAGGTGCTTCCTGCAATAACAAAAGTAGAACAACACAATTATGCTCTGTAAACACTCACATGAAATCTACATTGGTGCTTTTAAAAAAGTTTGGCTATTGACTGAATCACATCAATACTTCCTTCTGTTATAATGGAGCACCTTATTGCTTCCCTGGCCTGGTTTCTTCTTTTCACCCATGAGACAATCCAGCAAAAGTTAAGCTTTAGTTGGGGAGGAAGCAGTTGAAGAGCATAAATTCATTATACAATATAAAAATGGAATAAGTTTGCATGATATAAAAATCATAATTCTTGTAATGTCCCACCACCATGAAATCAGTGAGCAAGCTGTAAAGTTTAGGTGTCACAATATAATGAAGTTTCTTGAAAATGCAATATACAGGTAATTCTGCTATAGAAATGTGCTGTCACTACAGACTCTGTAGCTGCAGCTGCCTGCTGAATCTACTCTAGTGCACTCAGAAAACCTGTGTAATGATATTGATTGACAGACAGAGAGATCCCAGTTCTCACTTAGCTGCCCCCATTACAGCATCATGTTGCTTCACGTAAGGGTTCCTGGTATGCAGGATGCAGAGGCATGAACTTTGTGGCAGCCCCGTCGCGGTGGTCTAGTGGCTAAGGTACTCGGCTGCTGACCCGCAGGGCGCGGGCTCGAATCCCGGCTGCGGCGGCTGCATTTCCGATGAAGGCGGAAATGTTCTAGGCCCGTGTGCTCAGATTTGGGTGCACGTTAAAGAACCCCAGGTGGTCTAAATTTCCGGAGCCCTCCACTACGGCGTCTCTCATAATCATATAGTTGTTTTGGGACGTTAAACCCCACATATCAATCAAATCATGAACTTTGTGGCAATGTCGCTACCACGGTGAACGTGATCGACATTTGCTCCAATTACGTGAGCAGCTGAAAATTGTTTCATTGAGCAATTACCTGCAACAATGCACTATTGCTAGCTACCAGGCGCTTCACTGTACACCCACAAGAAAGTTTGGCACCAGCAAGATTTAGCGGTGCATATAAGCTTTTGAACACAGTATATAATGCTACCAGCTGCATTCTCTATGTTTATATCTGGATGCATAAAACGTGCACACCATAGTCAATAGTTGCGCCAATAAGAAGAGTTCATTTCAGGTATTCTATAAAATTCATAGACAAGAATCAGGCACATAACTCAACCTTGTTGTTTAGCATCAGAGGTGAAAATGTGCTTGCAAATGTATACAGAAAAATAAGCAATTGACCTTAAAATGGGAAAAACTAGGTTTATGTTTGGCAGAAACAAATTGCATACAGTAAAGATTACAGTACAGTAAAGATACACTATATATTCTGTGCCATCTATAAAAAATTATGCGAAGTGCTGAATTTCACTAACACTTGCACACTATTAGGCCAATGTGAAACGACAACGTATTGCACTCACTTCGCTGTCCAGCAGGTGCTTCCGAAATTTCCTGAAGTTGCACATACAGCAGTGGTCTGGCCAAATTTAAGTATACCCATTTCAACAAGCACCGCTGGCTTCAACTCCAAGTGACAGCACCAATTGAAGTCATTTAATAGTGGCATGCGACTAATGCTAAGTACATAGGCATTTGAATAAAATATGCAAGTATATTTCAGTTTCATGTTCAATTTCTATTGTTAATTTTTGCGCATGTCACCTTTTCTCAGATGCTGGGCATCGATATAAAGGCAAAATATATTTAAAATATACTAATACAATATGTTTACCAGCAACAGTCATACTACATTATACAAAGTAGCGCTATTGATATCACTGCAAAGATTAAGAGCAATGACAACGGCATATCTGAGAGACCTTGGCAGTCTTTCATTGAGCTGCAGTTAAAGGTGGCAGCCGCTAAATGAACTTTGAACCCCTCCTTTCACAAACCGAGTGAGCTGCTTTTCTTCAAAAAACTTGCGGGCGCAAGATACAGACATTGACAGAAGTAGATATAGCCCCGGCAACGGGGACGATACCACTCGGAGTCGATGTGCCGGAACTCTTGCCAAACCGCTACAGCGAAGGCAACTTCTTCGTCCCTTTTCGCCCTATGAGCTTGGGAAGCGCCCGTGCTAACGCGCTGTGCATCCCTTGGGTTTGCTGGAATCAGGCGATCTTTTCCGTAAGGTGTTTCCGTTTTGTTCTTTTTTAATACATTTTTTTTCTGATAGCCAAACAGCGAGAGCCGCGATAGGCCACAGCAGAGGTCACTGGCGTCCAACTGAGACGACAAGATTACTAACGGACCCTGCGAAAATAGCGAAGTCCAAAAGGACAATCTGGACGTAACTTAAGCAACTACTGCCGGCACAAGACCTGGAAACGGCAAAATAAACGCTGCCGACAGAATATGCCACGCTAATATTTGTAAGTGCATTATTGCAATCAGATACAGCCGAGCTCTCACACCCCTGATAATCAAAGTGTCTTGTTTATCTACACGGAACACGCCAACTGAAATTCAGTGGTGTCATCTGATAACGCAACTGCAATAAAAAGGATAGGTTGCGCAGTTTTGTCGGCCACACACCCGGGACATAGAAGAATTTCCGTCAACTATAACGCAGTACGTACTGTAACACGACACGTGACAGCCGCTATCAAGCCCACACCGCCAAACCCCTAGTAACCCACTTCACGGTCAGGGGCACGCGACACCGTTGCACAGAATGCCCTAGTAGCCGAAGCCACGCGTGCAAAGAAAGCCGCTTTGGAGTAAGCCTCTGTGCGACTTTGAAGCAGCGTAAATATTCTAGGTATGAGCATTTTGTCAGTAGTTTAACAGGCCGAAGGCGGGGAAAATTCACGAGAGCCGTAAGATATGGCTTACCTGATAGCGAAATCTACAAAATTTGTTTGGTGGTCAGCTTGGGTGGAAAGTTAACGACACTTTGCGCCAACTTCTGGTGGCATATTGGTCGACTTCACGCACCCACAGGTTAGCCGATCAGAATAGGACAACGAATACACGTCTTGTGTTGCCAATCGCCGTTGAACATGGTCGTTTCCAACGAGTCCTCGACCGCGATGTGTCGCCGTGACAAGCGTCCATGTTGGCTGGCGAGCGCCACGCACATACATCACGTGACCACGCCGAAGAGATGTGATCGCGAGCCGGCCCGCCGACGCACGGCCGCCTGCATCGGCGCGCGCGGCGGTGTTCTGGTCTCGCGAAGGGGCCTACGCTCTGAGGAGTTTCTTGTGGAAACAATATTGAAAACATGCTTTGCGGTTGCCGTATAAGCTCGTTGTACTCGCTACGCACTCCATTGCAGTACAGTAACCGGTGTACTTGAGAATAAGACAGTTCGTAGAAATGGTGAGGCTGTCGTAGATACCTTTCGAATGCAAAAACATTATAAGTACACCATGAAGTACCCGTACGCGCTGTCTGAGTGACGAGATGAACTCGCGCATTCAGTTGTACAAGGCACGTGCACACTATTTTTTCGCTTGCAATTCTGAGCACTTTTATTATTGGGGAGCCAATAAAACAGAAAAAAAACTTCCTTACCAAGAATTAAAAAAATCGTGCACCAACTCAGTTAATTTCAACACACTTAGTTTTTACTTGTTGTTGCACGCGCAATCTGACAACCCTGAAATGCTTGTTGACAGGACACATGAATTTTCACATCAGAGGGATCACAATAATTCGAAAATACCACAAGCTCATAACAACATGTGGAACCCACCCTAACATCTATGCTTGTTTAAACAACACATCAGTTATGATAATGAGTTGGAACCACCAATGCTTATATACTCTCTTTGGCAAAGCAACCCGCTTACAACAATGCCACTGTGCCGCATTATCCTTATATCAAACAAGTGTGGCTGCTGTGTGTATGTGCCAAAAAAAAAGGGGGGGGGGGTATCGCGCTTGCCGTGTAATTTTTGAAAAGAACGAAGAAAACGATAAATGTTTGCGTCCCAACACCCCTTTATTATTAGGAGGGACTACGTGTGGTAGTGGTCTCTAGAAATTTCACTATCTTCCATTTGAAGAGATAATGAATAAAAATTAGCCAAAATTGATGACAACATGGAAGTTTTGTCAGGAATACGCGAATGTTTCGCTAAACAAAGTTCAGATATTTTTGAGTAATTTGGTTGTATTTCTGGTAGATTTCATCGCGTGGCGGCAGCACGTCACCCTTGCCGTCACATTCTCCAAGGCGCACGCAGGGTGCAGGTGTTCAGAACCTCTTTTCCCTTTTTGATTGATATGTGGGGTTTAACGTCCCAACACCACCATATGATTTTGAGAGACGCCGTAGTGGAGGACTCCGGAAATTTTGACCAACTGGGGTTCTTTAACGTGCACCCAAATCTCAGCATACGGGCCTACAACATTTCCGCCTCCATCGGAAATACAGCAGCCTTCTCTTCCCTCTTTCTACCTCTCCTTTCATCCTACTCTTTTCTTACACAAAAACGCTGATGCTTCAGCTCCAAGCCGGGAGCATTACACGCTGCCAGTGCCGTTCGTAGTGGAGTCATTCCACGCCAAATATATATATATATATATATATATATATATTCAAATAGAGGTGTTGTACGTCGAAAAAGGTTCAGACGCAGCTTGGCAAAATATGCTTTATCAGGCAGGTCTGGCTAATGGCGAGCGGCGTGCGCGAGCTACTACTGCAGCCAACGATCATCGTCGTCTTCTTCATTGCCAGCAGAGCGTCCGTTATGCAGATTCATTAATTCATTACAATTACTCCCCGCGAAAGAAGGAGCCATCCTGGCGACCTATGGACAAGTAAACACGGGAGGGTCGTAGCAGGGCTTAAGTCTCGAGACGTGGACAATTTCCTGGCCACGACGACGTTGGTCAGAAGATGGTTCCAGTGGCTCAATGAGGTAATTCACTGGTGACGTTTTTTGTAGCACACGATATGGGCCGTGATACTTGGGGACCAACTTGGTAGAAAGGCCAGGTGTAGCAGAAGGGACATGCAGCCAGACGAGTGAACCTGGATCGTAGGAAGTAGTGTTACTTGATGCGTCATGGTGGTGCTTTTGGCGTCCTTGGTCTTGGGTTGTGAATGATCTGGCCAGTTGGCGGCATTCTTCAGCGTATGTAGCGGCTTGAGACAAAGTCGTGGACTCTGAGGAGTCAGGTTTGTACGAAAGAATGGTGTCCATAGTGCAAGAAGGTTCGCGTCCGTAAAGGAGGAAAAAAGGAGAGAACCCAGTAGTGCTTTGAGTGGCGGTATTATAGGCGAACGTGATAAACGGGAGCACTCGGTCCCAATTGGAGTGGTCTGACGAGATATACATAGACAGCATGTCACCAAGGGTGCGGTTGAAGCGCTCTGTCATTCCATTGGTCTGGGGATGATAGGCGCTTGTAGTGCGGTGAACGACGTGGCACTCACGCAGCAATGCTGTGATGACGTCTGACAAGAATACGCGACCACGATCGCTCAGTAACTCCCGAGGTGCTCCATGACGTAATACGATGTTGTGAAGTACGAAAGTCGCAACGTCTTTTGCTGTAGACGAGGGAAGGGATGAAGTTTCGGCATACCGCGTGAGATGGTCGACGGCAACTATGATCCAGCGGTTACCGTCAGGAGTGTTGGGAAGGGGACCATAGATATCAATGCCGACGCGGTCGAATGGTCGGGACGGGCATGGTAAGGGTAACAAGGTACCGCTGGCGTGATAAGGGGGAGTTTTTCGTCTCTGGCATGTCGAGCAGGCCCGAACGTATTGTCGTATAAATTGGTACATGCCACGCCAGTAATATCGGAGACGTATGCGAGAATAAGTCTTCAGGAAACCTGCGTGTCCACATTGGGGGTCGTCATGAAACGTGGAACAAATTTCGGATCGCAGATGACGTGGAATCACGAGTAGCCACTGACGTCCACCGGGTGCGTAGTTGCGTCGGTACAGCACGTCGTCGCGAGTGGCGAAGTGGTCGACTTGCCGACGCAACGAGCGAGAAGGGGGGAAAGCCGTCCGCCCAGCCAGGATGTCTAGAATCGAAGCAACCCACGGGTCCTTGCGTTGCTCTGATGGCATGTCGGCGATGGTGACGGCAGTGGCATCACAGGTTAGCCGTTCACAGCAGTCTGGGTCAGGGGGTAGGGGCGAACGGGATAGGGCGTCTGCGTCCGAATGTTTCCGGCCGGAGCGATAGACCACGCGAATATTATATTCTTGGAGGCGTAATGCCCATCGGGCGAGGCGACCGCTTGGATCCTTCAGTGACGACAACCAGCAGAGGGCGTGGTGGTCAGTCACGACGTCAAAAGGGCGTCCGTACAAGTAAGGTCGAAATTTCTCTATCGCCCAAATAATGGCCAGACATTCCTTTTCAGTGACGGAATAGTTGATTTCGTCTTTGCTAAGAGTTCGGCTTGCGTAGGCAACGACGTACTCTTGGAAGCCGTCTTTCTTCTGTGCAAGAATAGCGCCTAGCCCGACACCACTAGCGTCGGTGTGGATCTCTGTGGGTGCCGATGGGTCGTAGTGTCGCAGAATAGGCGGCGACGTGAGGAGGCGGCGCAGTTCATTGAAAGAATCGTCACAGGTGGCAGACCAGGCTGAAAGGTCTCTGTAGCCGGCGAGGAGCTTGGTCAAAGGAGCGATGATCGTCGTGAAATTGCGAACGAAACGCCGGAAGTGAGAGCACAGGCCTATGAAGCTTCGGAGCTCTTTCATGGTGGTCGGTTTGGGAAACGCTGAAACGGCTGTAAGTTTGGCAGGGTCAGGATGAATGCCGTCTTTTGAAACCACGTGGCCAAGGATCGTAAGCTTTCGAGCGGCGAAGTGGCACTTCTTCAGATTCTGTTGCAGCCCCGCGGCAGAAATACACGCGAGTACTTTCTCGAGGCGGGTTAAATGGGTTGCGAAATCAGTTGAGAAGACGACAATGTCATCTAAATAACACAGGCAAACGTTCCATTTGAGGCCTCGAAGGATAGAGTCCATCATGCGCTCGAAAGTAGCCGGCGCGTTGCAGAGGCCGAAGGGCATGACTGTGAATTCGTAAAGCCCGTCGGGCGTGATGAAAGCTGTTTTCTCGCGATCGGCCTCTGCCATGGGTACCTGCCAGTATCCAGAGCGCAGATCTAAAGAAGAGAAAAATTCGGCTCCCTGTAGGCAGTCCAAGGCATCGTCAATGCGTGGCAGCGGATAGACATCTTTGCGCGTGATTCGGTTGAGACGTCGGTAGTCCACGCAAAACCTGATGGATCCGTCCTTCTTCTTCACCAACACAACTGGAGAGGCCCAGGGACTGCTTGACGGTTCGATTATGCCACGTGTCAGCATGTCGTCAACCTGTTCATTAATGGCACAGCGTTCGGTAGTTGACACACGATATGGACGCTGCCGTAATGGCGTCTCTTGACCGGTATCGATACGATGCACAACAGATGACGCTCGACCTAAGGAAGGCTGATTGTGGTCAAACGAGGCCCGAAAACGCTGTAGGAGCTTGATCAGCTGTTCCTGCTGCCCAGGCGTGAGGTTGCAATCAATGGACTTGCGGAATACATTCATAGGTTCATTAGCGTTAGCTGCGGGTGTAATGGCACAAGTCGGTAAGAATGGCTTGTCTGGATAGATCGGGTCTTCGAAAATACAATTTAAGGTCTCAAGGCTTCCCAGACACTCGCCGCGTAGCAGGATGTATGGGCAAGCAGAAACGTTCACGCATAAAGTACCGCCGAACCATTGGAAAAGTTGATGACAGCAAACGGGAGGACGATGGTTCGGTGTTGCACACTAGCTATAGTTGGTTGGAACAGGAGCGTCGAGTTAGTGGCAGCAGGGGAAAACACAGGCACTAGGACGGCGGACAACGGCGCGATGTGGACGTCAGCTGCGGCAAACACTTTTGAGGGACTGTGGTGGTCGATATCAAGGCACGGATTCGTCAACGTGAGTTCAGCACGAGCGCAGTCGACGAGGGCCTGATGGGTAGAAAGGAAATCCCATCCTAGTATGACGTCGTAAGATGAACGTGGGAGAACAACAAAGTTGACAACGTACCAAACATCTTGAATAAGAACGCGTGCTGTGCACTGAGCTGTTGGCGCGATGAAATGGGAGGTGGCTGTACGCAGAGCAAGATTCGTAAGCGGCGTTGTAACTTTTCTCAAATCACGACACAGTTTTTCACTAATTACAGAAACGACGGCGCCTGTGTCGACAAGTGCACGTACAGCAACACCTTCTACTAGCACATCAATTTCGTTGGGCGGACAAAGAGGAGGTCTTGGAAAGTTCGACGACGACGCAGTTCTTGCCTCCGGAACTGCGGCTGTCAGTTTTCCTCTCGAGCGGGGCTCGTGCGCCGAAGCATCGGGGAGACAGATCGGCGACGGGGTGGTAATGACCGGCGAGAATCGACAGGGCGTCGTGGGGACAATGAGTCGGTGATATGAGAAGATGGTCGCTGGGGATTCTGGGCAGCTTGGTAATTTGCAGAATTCCCATGATCTGGAGGCTGGAAGTTGCGACGGCGACAGTAGCGTGCTATATGTCCCACGAAACCGCATGCGAAACAGATGGGTCGATTATCCAAGGTGCGCCATGGGTTAACGACAGAAGGTGCAGGTGGTGAAACGGGATGGGGTGCCGTGTATGTAGGCAGCGTCGTAGGGTAGGAGGACCCGGTGCCCCGGTATGCGCCAGAGACAGGTGGGGCTGGGGGTCTAGCAACGACGGCAGCGTAGGTCAACGGCGTAGGGACGGGTGGCGATGGAGGCAGTGCCTGCGTGACCTGTGTCTCAATGACCTGGCGTAGACGTGGGTCTAACGATGTCACTGGCGCGGATGCTTCGGCCACAAGAGAAAGCTGACGCGCAACTTCTTCACGAATGAATTGTTTGATGTGGGGCAGTAAGACGGTGTGATCAGCAGCGACATCGTGCACGAGGGCGGAAACTTCAGCCGTATCTTCAGCGGCCCTGCGCGTCGAGACACGCTGCTTACGCAACTCGTCGTACTCTTGACAGAGCTGGACAACATTGGTGACGGTCTGTGGGTTCCTAGCGACGAGCATCTGGAAGGTGTCGTCGTCAACTCCTTTGATGAGGTGCTTGATTTTGTCGCGTTCAGTTAGAGATTCATCGACGCGCTTGCAAAGAGACAAGACATCTTCAATGTAACTCGTAAAGGTCTCGTCCCTGCGCTGGACTCGACTACGGAGACGCTGTTCCGCGCGAAGCCGGCGCACGGCGGGACGACCGAAGACCGCGGCGATGGTGGTCTTGAAGGCGGACCAGTTGGTGATTTCGCCTTCGTGGTTCTTGAACCAGAGGCTGGCCACATCATTGAGGTAAAAGCGCACGTTTGTGAGCTGGTCGCAGGCGTTCCACTTGTTGGAAGCACTTACGATTTCGTACTCGACGAGCCAGTCCTCGACGTCTTGTTCGTCGTTGCCGCGAAAAATTGGTGGGTCGCGTTGCCGAGGCACGCCAGTACAGTAGACTGTCGTTGGTAAGGCAGCTTGAGAAGGGCCAGGAGCAGTCATGGTGAATGGTGAGGGTAGCGTCCGATTGCGAAGTTCCAGGTTGATGGGAACCCCGGCTCCTCCACCACTTCAAATAGAGGTGTTGTACGTCGAAAAAGGTTCAGACGCAGCTTGGCAAAATATGCTTTATCAGGCAGGTCTGGCTAATGGCGAGCGGCGTGCGCGAGCTACTACTGCAGCCAACGATCATCGTCGTCTTCTTCATTGCCAGCAGAGCGTCCGTTATGCAGATTCATTAATTCATTACAATATATATATATATATATATATATATATATATATATATTTATATATATATATATATATATATATATATATATATATATATATATATATATATATATATATATATATTCTTACGGAAAGGAGACTGACTCAGAGGGGTAGTCACCGATGTATTTTCAGCTGGTTAGGCGAGCAGCGCCAGCCACTCAGATTAGCTCGCGGCAGTCTACTTGCTTCGTCTTCTTCGTCTCCATGCACTGGCACGTAGCATGTCCCCCGGCGGCGGAGGCACCGTCCCGGTGCGCTAAAGGTTGTTATTTGACGCATTATTGTAGGGCTTGATCCGCGAGACGTGTACAATATCACTGGGCCGAATAGTAGATGATGATGGAGCGACGGGGCTGATCTCGTAGGTGACAGGTGTTACTTGACGCAATATACGGTAGGGTCCCATGTAATGAGACAGACGTTTTTTGGATAGGCCCAGCCGACGATGAGGGGACCAGAGTAAAACGAGGGTACCGGGAGCGAAATGTACGTCTCTATGTTCCGCATCGTACCGACGGCATTGGTTGGTTTGCGACGCCATCAGCCGAGCGCGAGTGAGCTGACGGGCATGATTGGCTCGCGCAATCGCGTCGCGGGCATACTTGCTGGTGGACGAAGTGTGAGCAGAGATGACTGTGTCCAGAGGTAGAGTCGGCTCACTTCCGTACAATAAGTAGAACGGCGAGAAGCCCGCTGTGTCGTGATGGGATGAATTCTACGCGAAAGTTGCGTAGGGTAAGGCAAGGCCTCAGTCTCGGTGGTCGGGCGACACGTACATAGCGAGCATATTTGTTAAAGTGCGGTTAAATTGTTCCGTGAGCCCGTTTGTTTGAGGGTGGTAAGTGGTTGTCAGTGTGTGTTGCGTGGAACAAGAACGCAGAATGTCGGCGATGACTTAGGAAAGAAATCTACGGCCACGGTCTGTGAGAAGCTTTCTCGGAGCACCGTAAATCAATATAACGTCCCGTAACAAGAAGTAAGCGACGTCGGTTGCACAGCTTGTCGTTAGAGCTCGCGCGATAGCGTAGCGTGTAGCGTAGTCTGTAATAACGTCTATTCATTTGTTTCCCAATGTTGATGTGGGAAAAGGACCAAGCAAGCCTAACCCGACACGGTAAAATCGTTCCGCGTGTATGAAAATTGGTTGAAGATGGCCAGCGGGTAGCAGCGACAGTGTTTTACGAAGTTGGCATAGGTCACACGTGGCGACGCATCCGCGTACCGAACGAGCAAGGCCTGGCCAGAAAAAACAGCGCCGGACGCGCTCGTAAGTGCGGGATACGCCAAGGTGTCCAGCCGTGGGAGCGTCGTGAAGTTCGGTGAGAACACAGCGGCGCAAATGCTTAGGCACAACAATGAGAAGGTCGGGCCCGTCTGGTGAGAAATTGCGACGGTATAGGACACCCTTTTGAATGACAAAGTAGCAGACGGAAGCATCATTTGTGGAGCATTCCATACGGCTGATGATGTCAAGCACCTCTGGATCACGCTTCTGTTCTTTCCCAATATTAAGAAAGTCGGTCACTGACAAGATAGAGTTCACCGTGGGCTCGTCAGTGTCCTCAGGATCGTCGACAGGGTACCGGGAGAGGAAATCGGCATCACGGTGTAGGTGGCCAGATTTGTAGACCACCGAATAGAAAAACTCCTGAGGCGCAAAGCCCAGCGACCAAGGCGGCCTGATGGATCTTTCAGAGAGTTGAGCCAGCAGAGTGCGTGGTGGTCGGTAACTACCCAAAATGGGCGTCCGTATAGATAAGGTCGAAATTTCGCCACCGCCCATACAAGAGCCAAGCACTCACACTCTGTTATTGAATAGTTACGTTCAGGGGTGGATAGGAGGCGGCTGGCATATGCAATAACGCAATCGTGGCCATGTTGTTTCTGAGCCAGCACCGCACCAATGCCATGCCCACTTGCATCTGTACGGATTTCCGTAGGGGCAGCAGGGTTGAAGTGTGCCAGAATCGGAGGGGTAGTGAGAAGAGCGACGGGAGTCGAGGACGCAGAAGCTTCTTCGGAGCCCCATAAAAACGGGACTTCTTTCTTGAGGAGCTGCGTAAGCGGCCTCACTATGTGCCCAAATTTCCCACGAAGCGTCGAAAGTAGCAGCAAAGTCCGATAAAGCTGCGTACATCCTTCGCAGATCGTGGTACAGGAAAGTTTTTGACGGCGCTGATTTTTGCCGGGTCTGGTTGTACACCGTTGGCGTCTACTAAATGGCCAAGCACTGTGATTTGATGGCGTCCAAAGTGACATTTGGACGAGTTGAGCTGCAGGCCAGCGCGACGGAAGATTCCCAGGATGGCTGAGAGGCGCTCTATGTGAGTTTCAAAGGTTGGTGAAAAGACGATGACGTCGTCCAAGTAGCGCAACCAGGTGGACCATTTGAATCCTTCGAGCAGGGAGTCCATCATTCGTTCGAAGGTGGCTGGAGCGTTACAAAGGCCGAAGGGCATGACCTTGAACTGATATAGGCTAACGGGGGTGATGAATGCCGTCTTTTCACGGTCCATTTCATCTACCTCTATCTGCCAGTAGCCGGAACGAAGGTCTATGGAGGAAAAATAATGGGACACATAGAGACAATCAAGCGCATCATCTATTCGTGGCAGAGGGTAGACGTCTTTTTTGGTAATTTTGTTTAGGTGTTGATAATCCACGCAAAAACGCCATGCACCGTCTTTCTTGCGAACTAGCGCTACAAGAGAAGCCCAAGGACTGCAGGATGGACTGCAGGATGTCCTTGGCGAGCATTTTGTCGACCTCACTTTGGATGATGTGACGCTCGGCTGCCGACACCCGATATGGACGCCTATGAATAGGATGCTCATCACCAGTGTTTAGGCGGTGGCTCATACCGGTAGCTTTCCCCAACGGACGGCCGCTGATGTCAAAAACGTCGATGTAGGACAGAAGAACCCAGTGGAGCTCATCAGTCTGCTGCGTCGTTAAGTTCGAAGTGATCATGGAAGTAATAGCGTTGTCGGAGTAAGTGGCAGATTGATGTTGAGCATGGGGGTCAGAAGGGGCGGCCATCGCGAAAACATCTACCGCATTGTCTTCTAAGGTGCAGAGCAACGCCAAAGAGATCCCTTGTGGCAAAACTTGAGGTGACAAGCTAAAGTTGACAACTGGGAGGCACGTAGAACTTCCTGCGACGGACTGAATAGTGTGCAGTAATGTAATGCCACGGCTTATGAGGACATCGGGGATAGGCGTCAGAACATAGTCACCGTCGGGAACTGGTGGTATTGAGACGAGCTCTATGTAGGTCAGTGTCTGTGGAGGAAAGCGCGCGTGTCCCGTTGTGCAGAGGCGACTCGGCCGTTGTGTAAGAGGTTGTGTTGCGGGCAAGTGTAGACGGAGCATACTGGTCGAACAGTCTATGAGTGCAGAATGCGCGGACAGGAAGTCGAGGCCTAAGATTACGTCGTGGGGGCATTTCTCAAGGACGGTGAAGAGAACAACTGTGCGTCGATCCGCAATGCTCACACGAGCGGAACACATTCCCACGATAGATGTTATTCCACCATCCACAACACGGACGAACTGAGTGGTCGCAGGTGTGAGAACCTGCTTGAGCTTGCGGCGAAAATCACTCGTCATGACGGAAAGTTGGGCGCTGGTGTCGACAAGAGCAGTGACATATACGCCGTCTACTTGTCCGTCTATGAGGTTTTATTTTGCCGGTAACGTCAAAAGAGGATTTTCGGTCAGTCCGAGCGATGCAGCGCCACCTCCGGGGGCTGCAAGGCTTAGTTTTCCATCGGGGAACCTCGTGGGAAGGTGGGGGAAGATGGTCGGCGGAGCTATGGAGAACGAGACTGGCGACGTTGGGGGGACGGAGAGCGGGAGTAGCGTTGTTCAGAAGCAGGTTCCTGGGCAAAATTGTCACGGCTGGTCTCATGGCAATAGGCAGGACGTGCATAGAAGGGACGAGAGGACGGTTGTGCACGAGGACCCCAGCGACTTCTGCAATGGCGAGAAATGTGCCCGATTCTGTGACACGAGAAGCATATCGGCTTTTCATCGTGTGTTCACCATGCGGACGGATTACGAAACGTTGAAGGAGAGCCGATCGGGAAGGGACGTGCAGGCGTGTATCGGGGCTGGTAGTCGGTGTGGGGAGGCGGTGAGATAGAGTGAATTCCCGAGCTGGCGATTTTCTGCCGGACGACTGCTTGAATGAGAGGCAACTGAGAGGCAACGGAGAGGCGGAGAGGGGTCGGGGGACGTTGGTCCCACCTTAGCTGGAGCAGTCGCTTTAAGCTCCCGCCTGACGATTCACGTCAAGTTGTCACAGGTGTCTGGTGGATGATATGTGTCGAGACACGAGGACGTCGCACTGGTGTTCGGGAGGCGCTGGAACTGATGGGAGATGGGTCTGCTTTTAACTTGTTGGAACCGGCGGCATTCTTGAATGATCGCATCAACAGATGACACATTGTTGAATACCAACAAGTTGAACGCATCATCGGCGATACCCTTTGGATATGCGCAACTTTTTCAGGTTCAGACATATTTTAGTCAGCTTGGCGGCATAGTGAAAGAACAGCCTGAATATAACTGATGTAAGGCTCCGTGGAAGATTGTGCGCGAGTCGACAACTCATTTTTCGCAGCTTCACGACGACCAGAGATGTTGCCAAAAAGCTCATCGATCTTTCCCTTGAAGTTGTCCCAGCTTGTTATGTCATGCTCGTGGTTATCAAACCAAACACGAGTGGTTCCGTCGAGATAAAAGATGACGTTTGCGAGCATAAGAGTGGGATCCCACCTGTAAGTGGCGCTGACGCGTTCGTAGAGGCGTAGCCACTGGTCGACGTCGGAACCCTCGCTGCCCGAGAACACGCCGGGGTCTTTGAGCACGGGAAGTGTCACGAAAGTTGTTGCGGGCGCTGGGTTGACAGGTCGGGCAGAAGGGGGAGCGACCGGAGAAGATGTAGCCGAGTCTTGAGTGGTCATGTTGTAAGCCGCGAGGGAGCGTCCGCTTCGGAGTTCCGTGGCGAGGACGGGGATCGCACAACTCCACCAAATATGTTACGGGAAGGAGACTGACTTGGAGGAGCAGTCACCGATGTATTTTTAGCCGGTTAGGCGAGCAGTGCCAGCCACACAGATTAGCTCGCGCCAGTATATCTGCTTCGTCTTCTTCGTCTCCATGCACCGGCACGTAGCAATATATACACCAGCTATTTGGGCAACCACCTCGAATTGATTCGAAGAAATATCCTACTGATTTACTGCTTGGAAAGCAGTGAATCACTAGAATATTTCGGGAAGAAAAAAATTGCGGTCACGTCAGTGCTTTCCGAATTTATCCAAGTGTCGTATGGCTGTTCTTTTTGAAAACATTTTATTTTTGTAAAGTGTCACTCCCTCTTTCAATACCAATTTTAGTTTATATAATAAGTAATGGTGACTGTGCAAGGTGCCTATTCTTTATTAGTGCTAAAATGTTTTGGCCACGTACACCTACAAAAATGTAGCCGAAAGGGGTTATGTTTGCAGTTTTTCTATGGCATTACTGGTCTTCTAAAAAATTTCGGAGAAACTAATAATTACTCTATTGAAGGTATATATTGCAAAAAATATAAATTTGCACCCCTCAAGTCACAAAACTGTACGAGAAAAAATCACAAATTTCCCAAAATCTTCAACTTTGTCCACTTTGAGGCCAATTTGCACCACCTGGTGGTCTAAATAAAGATAACAATTATATCCAACTGGAAATCAAGTAAGCACTTATTTTGATATCCCAAGTTTTATCACTAGAATTTTTGTTTCACGAAAGAAAATAATTTTTGCAGTATCTAATAGGCGGCTATCTTCCCATTTGGTTATATTGCAGCTTCCCTCTAGTTCCCCGTGGCACCGGCATTACTCAAGACAGACAGGGTGATTCCTCTTTGCCTGAGTATAAATCGACGACATGCCTTGCACGCGGGTGATGTTATCTCATGCACCTTTTCTGCGACTGAGATGGGTTGGCTTGCTTCGCCTTTGCTTCAGCCGCGTTTGTAGTGCTCGCTAGCGTTCACTTACCCGCGGCTGGAACACAGAATTTCTGGGGGGCCGTTATCAATTTGAACTTTATATGGTGCGTGATGGCGGTGCCGATATCGGAAACATGTCAAAAGTATTCATATCAAAGTAAAATATTAAAGTGAAACTACGAAAAAACGAATGTTAGTTAAACGCACGCTGGCTCTTTGTCAACACATAGTGTCCCCCCAAAAAGTGGCCTAGTAGTGGCATTTCGGCTAAAAAATAACTAATCAGAGCAGACAACCTCTAGACTTTTCCATAAGGTCCACTGAAGAAGAACATTTCCTCCGTACCTAAGGAGAAGGAGGAGGAGGAATCTCCGTACCTAAAATAACAATACTACGTCCGATGACATCCACGGCCATTTCTTTTTTTTCCCACGAACTAAGAGGCACCCGTGAGCCTTACGTCGACCTTTTCTGTGTCTCTGAGGGACAATTTTTACAGCGTACTGCTGATGTCTCGACTGAGTCGAGCGCCTTCTCGTAATTTATAAAAGCTATGTATAGGAGTTGGTTGTATTCAGCGCATTTCTCTATTACCTGATTGAATATTGTCTATTGTGGAGTAGCCGGTACGAGATCCTGCATGGTCCTTTGGCTGATTCTACTCTAGTATTGTCTTAATTTCATGAGCTATTATTTTTGTAAATATATTGTCGATAACAAAAGGTAAGCTGATCGGCCTGTAATTTTTCAAGTCTTTGTAGTGTCCTTTCTTAAGAATTAAGATGATGTTTGCGTTCTTCCAAGATTCTAATACCCTTGCCATCAAGAGACACTTTGTATATAAGGTGACTAATTTTTCTTACACCATTTCTCCAACATCTTTCAAGAGGTCTGTTGTTACATTATTCTCACCAGCAGCTTTGCCTCTTTGCATTCATTCTAAAACTTTTCTTACTTCCCCTGCCGCTACTGGTAGGATGTCGAATTTTCTTGAACTATTATAACTTCTCTCAATACCATCCTAGTTCTTTTGACTTCTTTACAGCTCTGTGTAGAGCTCCTCCGCCATCTTGAGTATCCTATCTATATTGTTTATGACATTTCCTTCCTTGTTTCTTTATGCATACATCCGATTTTTACCTATGCACAAGTCTGCTTTCGCAGCTTTTAGGCTTTTCCAGCTTTTTACAGCCTGCTCAATTCTGTCCATGTTATACCTCCAGATGTCGGCTATTTTAAGCCTATTGAATAACTTCGAAAGCTCCACTAGCTCTATTTTGTCGGTTCCATTTGAGGCTTTTATCGTTTGTCGTCTCTTAATAAGATTTTTTGTTTCCTGGGATAGTTTGCCAGTTTCCCGTCCAGCGACTAAACCTCCAATTTCACTTGCACACTCTTTGACGGTTTTAGTAATATTATCGTTCATTGGGTCAACGCTAACGTCGGTGATCTCATTGAGTGCCTCGAATTGATTCTCAAGCAAAACTCTAAATTCCTGCATTTTCGCTCTCACCGCCAGTTCATTATTTGGCTTCTTTCATATCAGTTTTTGTCTTTCCTTTTTTTAATGTAGATGTACACGAGCTCGTACCATTCTATGGTCATTATATCAAATCTTTTCAACTACTTCTACATCCCGTACAATGTCTGAGGGTGTGCACAGAATAAAGTCAATTTCATTTTAGTATCGCCATTAGGACTTTACCATGTCTAATTACGATTAGCCCGTTTTCCAAAAAAGGTGTTGAAAATTCGTAAATTATTGCGTTCTGAGAATTCTACTAATAGCTCCCCTCTGGCATTTCAAGAGGCGATGCCATATTCCACCACTGCATGGTCTCCGGATCGTTTCTTGCCTACTTTCGCATTAAATTCGCACATAAGAATAGTATATTGTGTTTTTACTTTATTAATGGCTGAATCTACGTCTTCATAAAAACGTTAAACGAAATGATCGTCATGGCTTGATGTAGGCGCGTAGGCCTGTACAACCTTCATCCTGTACCTTTTTTTGAAAATTGAATATGATACTTGTCATCCTCTCACTGATGCTACAGTATTTCTCTATGTTGCCAGCGATACCCTTGTGTATGAGAAACTCCATTTCTAGTTCTGTTCTGTCAACTCACACACGGTAGCATATGATGTGTTCATTCTTCAGCGCTGTATAAGCCACACGTGTCATCCTAACTTCGATGAGCCCTATTACACCCCATTTAACACGCTCTAACTCCACGAATAGCACAGCTAGGCTAGCCTCATTAGATAGCGTTCTAGTGTTTAAGGTAGACATTTTAAGATTCCAATGGCGGCCTGTCCATACACAGGGTTTTCTAGCACCCTCCGCCGCTTCACAGGTCTAACCACCGCTTCGGATGGTTGCTTCGCAGCTGCTAGGGATAGAGGGCCAAAGAGTAATTGCTGTGTGCCAGGAAGGTTGTGGCCAGGTACTACACCAGGGTGGCCAATCCTGCTCTGGTGAGGGAGTGCATTCCCAGCAGATGGTCGCCAGTGAGGCCGCACCCCAGATCTTTTTTTTTCTTCTTATCTAACGAATCCTTCCTCACGTATTTTAAGTAGATATACAATTGAAATTGGTTCCACATCTCTATTCGAACCAAATCTCGTCATGGCATGCTTGGCTGCTGCGCTACCTCTCAGTAGATGATCTCTGGTACCTCATTAGCAATGTAGAAAACAAGCTGACCGCCTATAAGCTCCCAACTTCACCTTGCTTGTAGCTTGCCTCACCTTTTTTCCTAGTTCTTTGAAAATCTAGTTTTCCTATTTGAAAAAAAGAAGCACCCTGTGTAATTTCAGACTTCTGTCTTTGCGAGCTTGTGCCAGATTAGTGCCTTGAATGACCTTCAATCTTACGCGTTAGTTCTCTCCAAATTTTCTCCTGTCACGCTCGATATTGACAATGTGGTTTTCAAAATGTCCGCAATGTCGGAGTTTTGCTGATTTCGAGTGGCCGCACTCCTACTTGATGTTTCCTGTAAACTGACGAGTCGAGCGCATCTGTTTTGCGGCTAATCTGCGACTTCCATCCGATTCTTACGTTGAGCGTATACGTCGCGGGCGCTTGAAGTGCATGAAAATTAAACTCGAAAAGTTTCTAGCTGTTGAATAATAGACAGACGCTGCCTTTAGGGCTGTATGCTATTTTGCTGACGTTTCGACGTAGTAAATAAAAAGCAGTCTGGTAATAGACATAGAAAAAGAGAGTGGCTCTCAGACGGAAGTAAGACATACGTATCAGTAATTACATCAACGGTTAACCTAATAACGTAAAATAAAAGAGGGAAGTAAGCAGTGAATTATTTCTAGTTCTAGAAAGCGACGAAAGAGAAAAAGTTGATGAAAAAGCAATGTCGTGTTAGCATCACTCACTACAAAGCGTCAGCTTGAATTCCTACCCTGCGACGTTTAAGGAACTCCTTCGAAAGCAGAATGACGACAGGTTTCACTAATGAAGAGAAGGGTTGGCGGCAGATGTACATATAGGTTTAGAGCCTTTGCAATCTAAAAATGGTGCTTGTAACATATTTATGAGCTTATGGGGTTAACCACTGCAGCTACAAATACTGCAAAGGGTGAGCTTCCTGTTGCAGCATAAAAATTGTGGTGAGAGAAATCGTTGTCGGTCCCTTTAAGAGATTAAAAACAGTAGTGTTTTCTTGTGTATAAGCAGCACATTTGCAATGATTCGTGGAAACTTAAAAAAAGAAGGTAAAGGCATGGAGCTAGCTTTTCTGCATAGCTGTGAAGCCACGTTTTCGCACAAGCATTCAGATTATTTCTCTGGATATTACATAACACCTTGTAGGCTAGTTTGTGTTAAGTGCATTACGCCAGCACAACAACCTCGTTGTTTGTATGTAGGTTATTCACGTGCTCCACTGAAACGACTATAATTCGTGATTAGCTTGCCTGCAGAGCAAGCATGTAGATAGAAGATGCATAGCCGAAGGATTACATAATATTAAAGTCAGCAGTTGGGCCTAACGATGGCAAAACCTCGTATATACATTGAAAAAATTAAAAGCTATAAAGGAGGAGTAAAAAACAGAGATTGGAAAATACAAAAAGAAAGAGAGGAGAAAATGAATAAAACCAAATACAAACAAAAGCTACACTTTTGAAAACACTTTTGAAAAGGGGTTGGGGTCAACATACATTTCAGTTAACTTACGACTGTGTCTATAGAGTAACTGAATATCAAATAGTTTTTAGAATATTCCAGTTCTTGCAACCCGCAAAAAAATGGTAGATGCCACGTACAGTGGGAATTGATGATATGCAAAGCATGAATGAGGAAGGGTGATAGGTCACTTTAAAATCAGCAAAACGATAAAAGGCGCAGTTGAATAATGTCGTACATGACTTCCATGTCGTGATTATCACGTTTGCAACGTTTCAATTACCTTCATCATTTGTTTGTGTCACCTGATATCAACTTCCGTATATATGAAGCTAGCGAAACATCCGCGAGCGTGCTATGAGCGTAGCATGAGTCATGTTTTGCATAAAGTCCATGCTATGATTATCATTTTTGGATGTTTCATCTACCTTCGTCATTTATTAACGTGACCTGACACCATCTTCGGTATATACGGAGCTAGCGAAACGGCCGCGAGCGTTCTTGGAGCATAGCATGTACTCAGGTTTTACATGAAGTCCATATCATGATTATCAAATTTAGACATGTCATTTACATTCATCGTCCATTCACGTCACATAATACCAAATTTGGTATATGTGGAGCTAGTGAAACGGCTGCGAGAACGCTATGAGCGTACCATGTAGTCATGTTTTACATGAAACGCATATTATAATTATCAGGTTGGGACGTGTCATTTACCTTCGTCGTCTATTCACTTCCCGCAATACGAAATTTGGTATAAGTGAAGCTAGCGAAACAGCGGCGAGCGCATCATGAAGGGCCCAACATGCTCCAACGCAACGCTGACGCGCGCGCAGGCTGGGCGCAGCGACACCGCGGCAGCAAAACGCGAACTCTCTATAGTGCAACGCAGCGTCCGTCAGCGCGGCCCGGTGGCAACCGGCACGAAATGCGACAAACTGCATTTCGCGCCGACGACGTTACTTAGCACCGGGGCGCTGCGAGCGCTCGATGGTGATGGACGCACTCCACATCGCCTCTGTAGATTTTCTGCTATTTCTGCGGACATCCACCCTGGTACCGCTGAAACTTGGGTTAATCATCACCGCCAAGTTCTCCGCTTCGCGTAGACAACACCTTCGTCCAGGTGGGTCCAGTTTTGACAACTTGAGGGACGTCCTTCACTCCCAGCTACAACGCCGCCTCGCTAAGGGCTCTCAACCCGGCGATGGCGGCTGCTAACGTGGTTACGGGCTATGATCCTAGCTCAAGCCAAGTACTGTCCATGGAGATTTCACCCTCCGGAAACACTATGCCATCAGAAGACGAATACCTCGACGACATGGTGAGACTGTGGCAACGCAAGCAAGCGAAATCGAAGTCTGCGTCTCAACAACAACGAGACGCTACAGCGGGCCACCATTCCCCAGCCTTGCACACCACCGGAGGGATGGCGCCGGCGCGCCATCCCTCCGGTGGTGTGCCTACCTCTGCTCAGTCCTCGCGGCCAGCGAAGCAACTCAAGTGGCGTCCGCGTCAGACTCCTTGTCTCTCTCGCGATGACTACATCGTAGTAGTGAAACCTCGCGTTCCCTGCGAGCTACGCACGTTCGTCCCGGCCGATCGTGCGGGCGACGCCATCCGCAGCTACCTCGGCGACCGGACTACCACGCAAATTCAAGTGTGGCCGATCTGGGAGCAAAACATCTTGGTCTGTAGCACTACCATTTTGCCTATGGCACAGTGACTCCTCGGGGTCTTCCAGCTGCAAGTGGGGGATCAGCAGCTGCCCGTTCGGGGCCACGCCAAGGCACCAGGGGATACATACAAGGGCGTCATCAACATAAACCCTGCTGAAAGCCCGGAGAAGATAAAGTCAGAACGGCATTGGCCTCGAGGTACTATCCTCGCGGTCCCCAAATTCGGAGATTCCGCGGCGGTGGTGGTGTCTTTCGAGGGCACGAAGTTAACCTGCTTCCTCTTCTACCACTGCCTGGCGACGTATATCCGCGCCTACAAGATAACGGTCCCTGTTTGCACCAAGTGTGGTACCATCATTCATCGACCAACTCAGTGTCCTCACTCCGCTCCAACCCAGTGTGCCAAATGTGGAACCCGCGCACCTGCAGGTCTCAATGCCCACGACGGCCACCCCAAGTGCCTCCTCTGCCACGGCGCCCGTGAGACTGGGACCAGTGGCTACATGGCAAAATATCGGAAACGCAAGCAGCCCTCAACATCTCCTCGAGGGACCACCTCATGTTCGTCACAGCCAGACAGCGGCACCAACCTGCATCATTCGGCTCCACCACTCCACGCCAACACTCAAGCATTCCCACCGCTCGAAGCACCAGCGGTGGCACCTCAGGTGAGCAGTTGGGCAGGGAATGCTGCTTCCAAGCCTCTCTCACCCTCTTCTGTCGATCCTCCTTCTCCCGAACTTGTGGCCCTTGGCCTGCAAGTCGCGGCACTTCAAAAGCGAAATTCTCTTTTAACTAAACAACTCGAACTCTTAAATAAGCGACTTCAACCCCAACAACAGTGTACTGCGAGGCCATCTGGTATTGCCTCATTTGTCCAGGCAGCTACGCCAGCTACGTCCAAGCTTAGTCCTCGCGCTAAGTTCATTCCCATCAAACCACCGGTTCAAGCAGCCATGTGTACTCCAGCACTCGTAACCGGTGCCGCATCTACTCCAGAAGCTCTTGAGGCTCCTGGGGCACCTCAGGTTCTCTTGCCCGCTAACCAAACTCTCCCTAGTGAGGAGCGTGCCCCGCGCATAGAGGAACGCCTTACGCGCGTCGAAGCTTCGATTAATCACCTCCTCACCAGCTTCTCTGTCCAACGCAATGTAGTAGAGGTTACCCATGCTGTTCAAGCCTGGGCAATCACCCTGTTTCAACCCAAGGCATCGCGTTCCCGCTCCTGCTCGGTGAGCAGTGAGGGTACAGCTCCACGGCGTCGTCGTAAGGTGGCTACAACCACCCCGCCGTCAGACAATCGGGCCTCCGTGCCCCTCTCTGCCTCTGAGGATTCCGAGCGGGACATGGAGGACCAAATATAAAACCTAAGACAGTCACGATGGCTACCAATCGTACGTCCTGTTCAAACATTGCGTCTAAATTCGACATCATACAGTGGAACTCTGGAGGCTTCGGGAACAGGCGAAAGCTTTCACATTTCCCTTTTCCTCAGCTCACTTGGCTCTCAGCCGGCCGTCTTGGCGCTCCAAGAATCTGGCCCTGCTCCATCCCTTTCTGGATACTGCTCCTATGTAGGCGGCACCACCACATGCCTCCTCATGCATAAAGCTTACACGGCGATAAAGATTAACCTCGATCTGGATCTTCCTTACGACTACTGCATGATATCAGTGCTGTCTCAGCGGAGGGGCCAACCATCAATACATATCTTTAACGTGTACTGTCCCCCTCGCCTTGCGAGGGCTTCGTTTGCGCATCTCTTCCATCGGGCGCTGCGTATTGCGGCCCGACAACCACTGGTGATTGTCAGGGACTTTAATGCCGCCAGCCCTCACTGGGGTTACTACTACGAGAAGGCCCGGGGCATAGAGCTCAAGGAGCTCATTTCCTCGCTGAGCCTCACGCTTCTTACCGATCCGGCACAGCCCACACGTTCCGGCAACTCGGTCACGCGAGACACATGCCCCGACCTCTCCCTCACCCGTCACATCCACGATGCTACATGGGAAAATTTAGGTGAAACCCTAGGCAGCGATCACTTTTTACTCCGCATTTCGTTCACACCGCGGCAGAAAATGCGCCAACACTGGGGCCAAGCCCGTCTCACCGATTGGACTCAGTTCAGAATGCAACTCTTCCCCGCCATCCTCTCCTCGACTGAATATTCAGCGTGGGCATCAGACGCCCTCCATATGAAACAAGCGAACACTCGCACCCTTGCAACCTCTAATTTGACTCCTGCAATCGATCCACACCTCCTACATCTTTGGCACGCTCGCCGCGGGCTCGTGAGGCGCTGGAAACGCAACAAATTTAATCGGAAACTTCGCGCTCGCATTGAGACGCTCACTGCAGAGGCGGCCGCATACTCTGCACAACTTTCGCATGCTAACTGGTCAGACACCTCTTCGAAGGCTGCAGACCAGATGAGCTCTAAGAGTGCGTGGCGACTCTTTCGAAGCCTTCTCGATCCCTCCACCACCAGGGGAAAACGCAACGCCAGCTCCACCGTGCTCTGCATGCCTTTCAGAGCACTATGGATGAACTCGCGCGAGAACTTTGTGACCGCTACATCTGCCGCACAATTGATCCCGAAAGCCCAGCATATACGTATTCCGGCGCCCCTAACATTGACCTCGACGCCCCATACACGCTTTCCGATTTACGATTTGCACTCACGAAAATGCGAGGGGGCCCAGCCCCTGGACGCGACGGAATCACAGTATCGCTCCTGGCAAATCTTCCCGACCAAGCACATCTCTCGCTATGCCACCTTATAAGTTCGATATGGGGACGGCTCTCCGCTTCCAACGGAATGGACTACCTCAGTCGTGACATTCATACCCAAATCGCCAAAGTCCGTTAGTATCGAGGCACTGAGACCCATCTCACTTACGTCTTGCGCAGGCAAACTCATGGAAACCATGGTTCGCAAACGCCTTACCGCCTACTTGGAGGCCAGGAGGACCTTTGCCGACACGATGTTTGGCTTTCGCCCGCATCTGTCGGCGCAGGACGTCCTGCTCCAGCTTCAACACGATATCATAGAGCCGACTATTATGCGCCATAACGATAAAGCCGTGCTCGCTCTCGATCTCCGCGGGGCGTTCGACAACGTGAAACACAGCACTATACTTACTAGCCTGTCTACCACAAACTGCGGGCAGAAGACTTTCAACTACATTTGCGCCTTTCTATCACATCGCACTGCCTTCATTCGCCCTAATTCTATTGCACACGGCCCGTACTTATTAGGCACACGGGGTACACCTCAAGGGGCAGTCCTGTCTCCTCTGCTTTTTAACCTGGCGATGATGAACCTGCCCTCTCTTGTTAGAAGGTCGAGGGAATACAACACGCACTATATGCGGACGATATCACAATCTGGACCAACACCGGCTCCTTAGCGCAAATCGAAGAGCGCCTGCAGAAGGCTGCCCTTCTGGTGGACACCTACGCTGGTTCATGCGGCCTGGAGTGCTCTCCAGCTAAATCGGCTCTTCTTTCAGTCTCTCCGCTACCGCCGCCTCAAATTTTTCTTCCGTCCGAACCCATACCGTCAGTGCAAAATATTCGGGTTCTTGGCCTTCACCTCACATCGTCCTTGGATCCAAAGGGCACAATAGCAGGCCTCAGACGCACCAGCGAACAGGTGAGCCGCATGATACGGCGAGTGTCTACCAAGCCCGGCGGCCTCCGCGGGTCTCAGTTCCTCCAATTGGCCCACGCGTTTGTGACCAGTCGCGTCCTCTACGCCTTGCCTTACCTTCACCTGCGTCGTCGACACGAGCACCAGCTGGACGTCCTTCTTCGTTCAGTATGCAAACGCACTCTGGACCTACCTATAGCAACTTCCAACAGCCGATTCTTGGCTCTGGGGGTACACAACACCTTTGCAGAGATGCACGAAACTCATCGCGTTAAATAAATCAATCGACTGTCGCGGACGCCTTCAGGGCGCCGTCTTCTATCGGGCTTTAACCCGATATCTGACCAAGACCCTCTGCAGCCGGTACCAGAGTTTTAGCGTCAGAAGCTATGGGTGGAACCTCTACCCCGTAATATGAACGCCGACCTCCATCCTGGCCGTAGACTAGCACGCGCCGCGGCCCTTCATACGCGACACTCCTATCGTCCTGGTGTTTTCTACGTGGACGTCTCGAGTCCCTCCCCCTCGGGTCACTTCACGGCTGCCGTCATTACAGAGGCCAAATACGTCGATGGCCTCTCCTTTCGAGTGGACACAGCAACGCATGCTGAAGAGGTTGCCATAGCTTTGGCCGCCTCTCACACTGCCTCACGCACCATCCTGACAAACTCGCGCTCGGCCTGTTCTCAGTACCTTCAGGGTTCCATTGCCCGCTGGCGGCTAGCCTACTACAGGCAGCCTCTTGGCGCTTTAACCCTCATTCCATTCGTATAGTGTGGACTCCAGGCCACTCGGGCCTGCCCGGCAACGAGGCGGCAAATGCCGCTGCCCGCGCTTCTCCTGTCTGGGCCGTTGCCCCTCCGTGTCCTGAGACGGAATCTGGCAATACCAACCTTACGCTCTTTCGCGAAATTTTGGCTTATTACCGGGCTTCGCGCGGCCTCTACCCGGACCCCGCACGAGGTTTGGAGAAAGCGGACGAATGACTGCTACGCCGCCTGCAGACGAACACCTTTATCAGTCCGGTGGTTGCCAGGCACTTTTTGCTGGAAATCGATGGCACCTGCTCGACCTGTCATGTCCTAACCGACACATATCACGTCGCAGCATCGTGCCCAGTTAATCCCGTCCCTTTCTCATCCCCTTTTCCTATCCCGACTAGAGAGGCTTGGGAGGAGCACCTGCTCGCCTGCTCTACCTTGGTTGCGCAACGCTCCTTGGTGGAGCGCGCACGGGCAGCTTCCAGCTCCACTAGCGTCCCGGAATAGGGTCTTGCAACTCTAGCACGCCGATCGGCCACGTCGGCACTCTCTAGTACACTTTTTCTGAAATAAATGTTTTTTACCACCACCTACTTAGCACCGCGTCTCCCTCTCTTCGTGATGGAGGGATGCCGTGTGCGCTGAAACGCGAATGCGTAATAGCAACGCAGCTTGGTGCGCGCCTGTGGGTATATGACATGCAGATCCACAATAAAGGTCAGTGGGCAGATCCATTGATCTCTACTAGGGGGATATCAGCGCCTGGCGTGGCATCGCCGGCGTGACGCGATAAAACGAACGCCGGCGCGCACGCCCGCCGGCTCACGTCAAAGTGTATTGGTACCTTCAGTGTAGCGTGTAATAATGTTCTTACATGACACCCATTTCATGATTATCATGTTTGCACCAGTCACAAACCTTCGTCATCCATTCACGTGACGTAATACCGGATTTTGGCTTATGTGAAGGGATCGAAACGGCCGCGAGAGCATCATGAGCATGGCATGTAGTCATGCTGTTACATGACACGCGTCTCATGATTAGAATGTTTGCATCAGTCACATACCTTCGTCATCTATTCACGTACCGTAATACCAAATTCGGTGTATGCAAAGCTAGCAAAACGGCCGTGAGCACATCATGATTGTGACATGTAGTCATGTTGTTACATGACACGCATGTTATGATTTTGATGTTAATGTTTGTCGCTTGTGTTCGCCATGCAGTCATGTGCTACCATACCAGTTTTGAAACATATCATGTGAATGAATTCACCACAAGAGCAGCAAGGTCATGACCTCAAAATTAGGACTTTTATAACATACATGTCATGATTTTCATGTTATGACTAATTAGTTATGTTCATTATACAGTCATGTTTATCATACCAAGTTTCGTATTGATACCAATATTCAAACGGCCAGGAGAGCTAAATGTCGTAGGCGGCTAGATAGATAGATAGATAGATAGATAGATAGATAGATAGATAGATAGATAGATAGATAGATAGATTGATAGATAGATAGATAGATAGATAGATAGATAGATACGCCCAAAGTCGCCGAAGTTCACCAAGAAATGCTTCACATTTACAAAGTGTTCACATGGTTGAAAGCACCATCAAAGCATTAGAAGCAAATGAGAAGGCTTCTTAGTTGCGTTCAAGTGCCTATAAAGCCAATAGTATTATCCATGTATAGCATGGTGTGATTACGTCTCTCGACGCCGCTAAAAAGACAAAGAAGTGGTGGCGAAAACGCCTGAAAACGTGCTTCTATCTTCAGTGTCGCCTAGCTGCACGTGCCCTCATGGCAAGTGAAAGAGAAGAACCGGCCAGTTGGTCGGGCAGACGGAGAGTAGGCGCAGGATCGAATGCGCTCCCGCCATCAGAGATCGGCTCAACGTCGAGCGGCAGGATCTTTGTAGCTAAGATTTGGTTTGCTTTTCATTCCTCGTATTTCTTATTAGTTTCTCTCAACTGAAACGTTGTTGCAGCCCTTTGGAGGTCAGGCAAGTCAGAATATTCTGATGTCTTTCTCATCACCCGGCCAAGGGCACTCCCCTTGGCTGGCTTCACTACCGGTCAAGAATTGGCCGCTCGATACCTTGCTACGCAGTGGAGATAGCTACGTCCCTGTGGCTCTGGTTCCTACAAATGGGGTTCCATTCCAATGAAGAATCTGAAGGTGATACAAGTGGAGCTTCAGAAAGCGTCGTCGCTTTTCCAGAAGATTACGGAGGTCCGCCAGTTCGGCCGAGGGGGTATCCTGTGCTGCTCTGCAGACCAGGATTGCGTCCGAGAGCTTCTGAATTGCTTTGAATTTGCTGCAGAGCCGGTGAGCCCGTTTATTCCAGCTCATCTTGCATGTACGAAGGGCATAGTCCGTGGGCTGGATACGAGTATGGCACCTCAAGAAATTCTTGACTTATTTGCTGTAGCTGGGGAAGTTTCAGTCTATTGATGCACCCGAACAACTGATAAAATGAAATCGCCTACTGACTCAGTTATAGTAACTTTCGCAGGAAGAGTTAGGCCAACAGAAATTAAGGCATGGTCACTAATCTACAAAGTAGAACCACTTTCCCCGAAACCTTTGCAGTGCTCAAAATGTTGACGATTCGTCCACAGCATGAAAGGATGCAGATCGCAGGCTAGATGTCGTCTCTGCTGAGAGAGTCATGACAGCTGCGATTGCAAATCCGATGACCAGAAGTGCTGCTTGTGTAATGAAGCGCACCCTGCAGACTCTGCTGAATGTGGCGCAAAAGAAAGAGAAATGGGTGTTCTAGAAATCATAGACAGCAGGCGTTGCTCTAGGAGGGAGGTGGTAGCAGAAATGCATGAAAGATCGAAAGGTTACGCACGCATAACACCCCGGCACACAGCGGCAATGGATGCATCGCTCGCAAAGTCGATAACTGAGGCTATTGAAAAGTCCACTGAAAAGGCAATGCAGCGTCTGGCAGCTACTCTTTTTGAAGCCTTGGCTGATATGTTAACACAACAGCTGACACAAATCATTGGTACAGTTTCTGTGCAAAATCGGGATTCGCACGCTCTGTTGATTTCAAGGGGTACAGAGGAGGAAAATCAGACAGTCAATCATAGATCTATCTCTCCGAAAGCAGGACCTTCAAAAAATAGAGTTCAGGCTGAGTAAGAACCTGTGACAGATGATTCAGGAGACTTTACAGGAATGGACACAGAATCTCTAAGAACTTTGAAACGTAACAGATCTCCCCGTTCTAAAAAGTCTTCTCAGAACCCAAAATCCAAGAAATACTTGTCAAAGAAAGACTTCTTTGAGAACCTTTCAAAAAATTATTTCTTGAAAAAAGATATTCTGGATCAGGCAGTTTCTTCTGCCAGCATAGCATCAAAATAGGTTCCCTAAAAATTCTGCAGTGGAACTGCCGGTCTATTTGGTCGGCAACTACAGATTTACAATATATTTCTTCGCAAATTTCTCCCGACATAATTGCCATTCAGGAAACCTGGCTTGGTAACGGTAAAAAATTTTACATGAAAAATTATCGATTATTACGGCTGGATCGGCCGAGTAGAGGTGGCGGTCTGGCTTTCTTCATATCAACTAAATTTAGTCACAGAGCCAATATATCGTATCAGTGTATGGATACGAATTACGAAGTTCTGGTGTTAGACATAACACTACCAGACTGCTCGCCTTTCTTTTTTGCAAATGTATACTTTCCTGCAGGAGTTCAAGACAGGAGATGCCTCGATATTATGGTAGCTTCATGCAGAAAAGAAATAGTACTGTGTGGTGATTTCAATTCACACCATGTGTCTTGGGGCTTCAAATCTGATGTATGCGGAAGACGTTTGTGGGAATGGACGCTTGATAATAACTTTTCCTGCTTGAACTCACACGTTGCTAAATTTGTAAGAGGTAACTCTAAATCGACTATAGATTTAACATTTTCCAGCACCACTTTAAGCATATCCTCGTGGAATATATTAGATTGGGCTACAAACAGCGACCACCTTCCCATTACGTTTGAAATTAAGTTCCCAAGCTTTGGTTTGGCAGGGAAAGTTGGCTCATTCGTAAATTATGCTAAATTACAAAAAGACTTAAAATCTACGTTAAATTTTAGCGAGGAAATGCAGGAACACCTTAGGGCTTTGAGTCTATGTGCGGTGTTGAAACAATCACTAAAAAATTCAACGTTACTGTAAAGTCTAACACAGCGGGATCTTTTAGCCCGTGGTGGAATCTAGAATGTGTCAGGGAGTATAGAAAGCGAAAAGCAGCTTGGAAAAAGCTGTTAGTTAACCAATGCCCCGAAAATTGGAGTGATTATAAATTCATGGCCGCCGATTTTCAGCGTCTAGTGCGCAAAGCAAAAGAAGACTATGATATAAATAAATTTAATTATCTGTCTAAGTCTAAAGATAAGAAAATGCTTTATTTATTTATTTTATTTTTATTTATCACATACTGCGGACCAAGTATGGTCCATGCAGGAGAGGGCAATACAGTTCCAAATTCTTCTACATACATACACTTCCGCTGCAGTATACATTCACTGCAGAACAAAATTCATGTACATTAAAAATTCGTGAAAAACAAGGGACAAATACAGGTAAAGAAGCAGACTTAAGCGACAAGAAAAGGGTATAGTTTCATCTCGGCGTGTTGAGCATAGGGGAATCATGGGGCAGAGCATTCCAATCAGAGACAGTTCTTGGGAAAAATGAATACTTGTAAATGTTAGTGCGTGCAAATATAGGTGTAATGCTACGACTATGTTTATGACGTGAAGACCTGGTTGTGTCCTGTGTTATGTAATCTGGTGCATGCAATCCTGATCTGGAAAAGTATAAAAGGCGAAAAAAGTTAAGCCAGGTTTTACGTGCGAGAAAAATGATTCAACAGACAGAAAGCAGTCATTCCACCATTATGTCTACTCGCGAACTCTCTGAATTCTTGGAAAATATTGCTAAAGGCTTGCAAACCAGGTTTACGACAATTATGCCAAAGTCCATGGTGAAATTAAGGGTGGATTGTGATTTCCAGGAGGTATCTTTAGCTCAACTGGCAGTTGTGATGATGAGCTTACCGGCCGCTGCTCCCGGACCTGATGGGGGGACCTCTACAATGATTAAAGTGTTATACAAAATATCGCCACATGAAATCCGTAATATAGTTAAATATTCACTGAAAAATTCTTGGATTCCGGCCGATTGGAAGCTTTCCAAATTAATTCTGATAGTAGAAAAACAGGGAATGGAATTTATTCTAGATAACATAAAGCTGATTGCATTCACGTCTAACCTGGTCAAACTTGTAGAGAGAGTCTTGAATTAACGTATAATGAGCTATATCAATGAACATACAATAATAAACCCCAGACAAATTGGCTTTAGATCGGGATACTCCATTTAGTGTGCACATGTGGATTTGGAAAGTCGCATACAGCTGGCTCGGCATCGCCGTGAATACTGTGCACTAGTCACTCTAGACTTAGCTGAAGCGTACGACAAAGTGGAATATCCTATCCTAATCCAGCAGATGCAAGACCATCGCTTTCCAAAATATATAACAGCATGGATTACAGAGTTTGTGAAAGACAGAGAATTTTATTGCTTCTTGGATGGATGCTCTTCTAAAAAATATAAGCAGACACGAGGTGTTCTTCAGGGCTCAGTATTATCCCCGGTGTTATTCAACATAATACTGTTCCATTGCAACTCATCAGGATATCCAAATTTACGTATATGCAGATTATATTGCTTTCTTCGCAACAAAGAGAAATTTGCACTCATTGTATCAGGCATTACAGAATTACATGAACATGCTAGAAGGATGGCTTGGCAATATCCATATGTCATTGAACGTCAAAAAAAAGCGCGCTTCGGTCATTTTCTTTTAAGGATCGTGTCAACATTTCCCTGATGTATCGTACCGAGCTCATTCCCCAGGTCGATTTCCTGAAACACCTAGGCATCGTATATAATATGACGCTAAATTGGAAAAGCCATATAGACGAGGTTGGCTGTAAAGCGTCACGTGCTTTGGGGTGGTTACGCAAATTGGGAAACAGAAAAATAGGATTGCGTAGGAGTTCAAAGCTTTGCGCTTGTGTCTTGGACTCCCAAAATTTGTGGCAAATAATGTTTTGTATGTGAAAGCACGCCTTCCACCTTTGTTAACTCGGCTTAGAATACTTACAGCTCAAACTTTCTTAAAGATATACAATTGGCCTCTGCGACAAGCTTCATTCGTTTTTATTCAACAACCAACCACATTCTTTGGAACACAATGGTCTAGACAACACTCCCCTCAGATTAGGTTCATCCAAGCGTTGTTAGAGCCTCTCAATGTAAATATTTATCAGATTTGCATAACGAAGACACCTAATTCAAAACTTGAAATCAAATTTGATGATATTTTCCCCTCTAATGCAAAACAACTGCCCCTTCAATATTTAAATATTCGGTTAAAAGATTACTTGACTCAACTGTCCATAAACAACATTATTGCGACGGATGCATCCGTATTGAACGAAAAGGCTGGAATAGGCACCTTCTGTACTTCTCTCGACTGGTCTTTCTCAGTTCGATTACCAGATTCGACGCCTATATTCATCGCTGAATTATTTGCTATAATTCTAGCGCTTCGTAAACTTCCTGCAAGCGAATCAGAAGTGGTCATACTTACCGATTCTCTCTCGAGAATGCACTGCACAATCTACAGCAAAAAATTTGACTTTATTGAGTATGATTAGCAGTTTATTACCAGAAAACCTGAAAAAATTTCACTTGCTATGGATACCCGGCCACGGCGGAATTTATCCAAATGAGATGGCAGACTCGTTAGCCAAAGCATCTTTAAGCGGACCAATCTTACTTATTTTACCTGATTTCGCCTACGTAACAGCGCTCAGATATAGAAAGGCTTGTTTGCACAAAGAAATAGAAAAATTATCATTGGATAAAGTCAGAGACTTCGTACATCTAAGATATTGCTGGAACAAACAGTGGTGTGTATCTTAGCAGTTAGAAACTACAATCACCAGATTACGATGCAGAATTCCACATATGAATTACTACCTACATAAAGCTGGACTAACAGCATCTCCGTTGTGTCTCTTTTGCAAGGAATCGGAATCAATAGATCATTTTTTAACCTGTAAACGTTATGCTTATCAAAGGAAAAGATACCTGGTCGAACCAATTGAGAAGCTAGGTTTAAAAATACACGTGGAACTAATTTTATCCTTCGGGGGGATTACATTAGGTTATAGCCACAGGGAGGTATTCTCTGCTGTGTGCGAGTATATAAGGGCAACAAAGAGATTATCCTGTTTGCATATTGTTATTATTTACGGCTACGGGACTACCTGAATGCCTGACTGAACACACTTGATGATCCTGCCGCCCGGTTCTTCGCCGATCCCCCTTTGTGGGCGAGTGCCAGCAAAGCCGTAGGTTCATCATCATCATCATCATCATCATCATCATCATCAGACGGAGCCAGAAGCTCGAAAGAAGAAGAAACATTGGCCTGGCCGGACGTCCTCTGCTAAATTTTTATCTCAACAAATCAGGATTTTCATTAACTAACCTATGTGTAGTTTGCAATGAACCGGAAACAATAGATCACTTTCTTCTTAGATGTGTAGTTTGCAATGAACCGGAAACAATAGATCACTTTCTTCCCACATGCCGCCGCTCCGCCTCACTGCGCCGAATAATTCTTGAAAGAACGATTGGTATGCCCAGATTGCCAGTCAATACATGCACCCTATTATCGTTTGGAGCCAGTCAGTTTGGTGTGGGCCACAGTGCTATTCTGTCAGCGCTACATAAATTCATTCAGGCAACCGGAAGGATACGCTGCTAGTGGTACTGCCAGATATATCGAATTCTTTCTCCCCCTTCCTCATTCTTGTTAATTTGTTTTATATATTCTGGTTTATCGCATTCTTCTGAAATTTTTCACGTTTTTTCAAAGGAACATTATTATTGTTCCTATCTCATTTCTCTTTATTTTTTTAGCAAGCGTTGTAAAAAATGATCTATTATGAGGTACAGTGTGGCCAATCCCCCATGTGGGTATGAGCCAAGATCTCCTAGGAGACAAGACAAGGACGTCCACGTTCGGGAGGGCAACATTGCCGGAGGTACCTCGTTGGACGTGAAGACCTGATTGACTCTGCACATGGCGCGTCTTCTACTCCCGCGCCCCGCATACGCAGAACCTGTGGTCACCCGCCTGGCCCCTCTCGCCTGACAGCGTCCACGATTCACGACATAGCCATGACCGTCGATTCCCATAGCGGCCCATAGTGTGAGCCAGGCCCTTCATTGAAGAGCTTTTAAAAACGCGTCTCTTGTTTCTTGTATTTCCGTGCTTTGTATTGGTATTGTTGTGCCTTCTTGCGTTGTATATATACCATATTTTATGCCGTGCCACTTGCATCCTATTCCTTGCGGTCCTAGCCCACGTCTTTCACACCACTCTATAAGCCTGCTTCCCGAACCTTTACTATATAGCACATGGTTTCCCTTTACCGGCTTTTTCTCGTGTTGAACCACGGTTACCTTGCCCTTGTAGATGGCCATGTCTGCTTCGCCAAATTACATACCGCCCGTTGCAATATACTGCTTTTTTTTCTTGTGCTAAGCACTTGCGTATGAAGCCTATTGTTTATACACAAATTTGTTTTTTTTTATTTTTGTGCAGTGATATATCGGTGCTGACGCTCAGAAGCTTTAGTATTCTCAAGCATTTACACATCCTTTGAAAGTTTGCCAGTGCGCATGTATATTACAATGTCTGGATTTGCTACGATGCAAATTTAGAACTTTGGAAGTTTTCCAAACAAATAAGGAGTTATTTTACTGTGAGTAACCCTTTGAAAAATTTGTTTCACTGTAGCGGGTGACTGGTTTGCCATAAAATCGCCTCCAAGAGAAATTTTTTCTGCCGCAAAGCTGCACTTCAAGCACATTTCTCTCACCCCTGATTCATCCTTCATTTAAAGACTGTTTTTGGGGTTAAGTGTGGCAACTTTTAGAGCGCACAAACTTTGCCTCGAACAGCTAGCAATCCACTGCTATTAAATTTCTGCAACTATTTGACTTTACTTCAAAATTCTTAATTTTTAATACTATTACCTATGAAACAAAAAACGATATTTGCACAAGCCTGCAATTCACTTTGTTTCCGTATGCACAATTTAGTATTAGAAGTATCTTTTTAAAAAATGTCCTCACGGCTATAGCATACATCAGACGGACTAACCTTCACATCACTCATCATCATTTACTCCGTGGATACGCCGTGAATGGCTTTTTATAACAGCGCCATCTATCTTATTTACCCGTTTATTATACTGAAGCCACTAACGCCACCAAGTAAGCCATTTCTAAAACTAACTAGAAGTGATCACTACAACATACTACGAGAGAATTCTTCACATCACAAGGAGCTTCGCCCCTGAAATGGGTTCATCATATCCGAAGATTTACTTAAAAGTACTTTCGTAACACTACCTATTGCAAGAGTATTCTTACTTTACTTTCTCAACACCAAAATATCGTTATATCTAGGTTTGAGCATCAACATCTTAAACCGCCATGCATTCTAATCATTTCCTTCGAGTGAAGCTGTTTAGGCTATTGTTAACTTGTGCTTCGTAATGCGAAACTTCTCAGGTGGGGATGCGCCACAGGAGTCAGGGCAAGTCCCACTACCGTGTATAGCAGATGAAAGTGTCAAACAAAATATACACACGAACAAAATAATGTGAAGGAATAGTTTAAAAGGAGGAGAGAAAAAAGCGATAGTAGAAAAAAGAAAGACAGAGAAACAAAGGGAGTGAAATAAAAAGACAAAGAGCAAAGACATTGGAAGCGATTAACAGAGAAAAAACTGAGCAGATCGTATACGTACAATGCGAATCAATGATGTGCGAAGCACGAACAAGGAAAGTTTATATGTCACTTTAAAACCAGCACAACGTTACGAGGTGGAGCTAAATGATGCCGTACATGACTTCCGTGTCATGATTATCGTGTTTGAATGTGTCGTTTACATTCGTCATTTATTCAGGTCACGAGATACCAAATTCAGTATATGCGGAGCTAGCGAAACCGCTGCGAACCTGTTATTAAAGTCGTATCGTGTCATGTTCTTGCATGACACGCGTGTCAGGATTATCACGTTTGCACTAGTCATGTATTTCGTCATCCATTGGCGCAACCTAAAACAACATTTGGTATATGCGGAGCGAGCAAGCCGGCCGCAAGCGCATAATGAAGGGCCCAATATACTCCAGCGTAGCGTTGATGCGCGCGCACGATGGGCATAGCAACGCTACGTTAGCGAAACGTGAGCACTCTATAATCTTACGCCAGGCGTGACCAGCATCCGTCAGCGCGGCCCGACGGCAACCTGCGCGAAATTCGCGCCGATGCGTTACCCAGACAACACTGCGTTTCTCTCTTTTCGCGACGGAGCGGCGCCGGACGCGCTGAAACGCACATTCGTCAAAGCAACGCAGTGTGGCGCACGCCTGCGAGTATATGGCAAAACCTGCGCCGGGCGTCGAAACACTGGTGTGAAGCCTAGTTCGCACTGAAACAAAACATCCGCTTTCTACAGCGACCGAAATTCCCACGCCACCGAAACGCAGCGTCGTTCACACTGGACGCGCCCCGTACCGCCGAATATGCCATCTACCACGGGGCGAACGCGGGATGGATGCACTGTCACCCGGTGGTTGTCGTGGTTCGCAAACGCCACTACGCTATCTGGTGATGTAAACTTCGATGGTTGTCGTACGCAGGAAGCAAGAAAAGACAGTACTGCTTACTTTACTGGCAAGTTACTGTCTTGTAATGCACGAAGAGCAGAAAAACCACCGACGCCAACGGCGTTGGTGAGTTCGTTTTGCTCTGCAAGACCGCAACAAGCTCGGTCACGCCAACAGCAAGCTTGATCACCTCTTTCACGAAATACGGAGGCGAAGTAGGCACAGAGTAGGTTAAACTCCCGTTGGTTTCAACATTCAGTTACGTGCACTGCGGAATAACAAGTGAGTAGGGCTTGGCCACCAAATTTCAAAATTCCTTGACTAGCGCTTCTATTGGTCCGCGGTGACCGATTCGGCGGCAGAAGCCGCAAAAATCGGCCCGAGAGCGATCGGCGCAGAGAGAGCGATCGGCGTGAAGCTTCGGTTCGGCGGCGGCGGCGAATCCGGTTCGGCGGATCTCGCCGCCGCGGAACCGGATTTGGAGCACTTTCGGCGGCCGGAATGCTCAGTGTGAACGCGGCCTGACGCGACGAAATGAATGCCAGAAAGCATGCGCACCACGTCACGTCTAAATGTATTGTCGCCTTGACTGCGGCCTGTATACATTTTCTCACATGACACGCATCTCATTATTATCATCTTTGCACCAGTCACAAACCTTCGTCATCTATTGACGTCACGTAATACTGAATTTGGCATATGTGATGGGAAGCTAGCGAAACGACCGCGGGCGCATCATCAGTGTGGCACGTAGTCATGCTGTTACATGACACCATCTCATGTTTATCATTTTTGCACCAGTATTACACCTGCGTCATCCATTCACGTCCCCTAATACCTAATTTGGTATAAGTGAAGCTAGCCAAACGGCCGCCAGCGCATCATGAGCGTGGTATGTAGTCATGTTGTTACGTGACACGCATCTAATGATTATCACGTTTGCACCAGTCACATACCTTCGTCATCCATTCACATACCGTAATACCAAATTTGGTATATTTGACGCTTGCGCAATGGCCGCGGGCGTATATGAGCGTGGCATGTAGTCATGTTGTTACATGACATGCATGTCATGATTTTCATGTTAGGGTCTGCGCTTGTGTTCACCTTGCAATCCTGTCATACCATACCAGTTTTGGAACACCCCATGTGAACAAATGCACCGCGAGAGCTGGAGGACCTTGAAATAAAATTCATGACATTCATGACATACGTGTCGTGAATTTCATGTCATGACTATTCAAATATGTTCTTCATACAGTCATGTTATGCCATACCAAGTTTGGTATCGATATCATTATCGGAACGGCCAGGAGAGCTAAAAGTCGTAGGTGGCTAGATAGATAGATAGATAGATAGATAGATAGATAGATAGATAGATAGATAGATAGATAGATAGATAGATAGATAGATAGATAGATAGATAGATAGATAGATAGATAGATAGATAGATACGCTCAAAATCACCGAAGTTCTCTAAAAAATGCTTCGCATTTAAAAAAAGAAGAAAACCTACGACAAAGTGATGCATAAAACAGACGGAGAACAAAGAAAGCCGCCCAGCACCGTTTTATTTTTCAGGCTAGGTGTGAAGCTTCTATTATTTATCGTTGCAACCTCATGGTGTGTTTTAAATTGCCAGTCAACAGGCTCGGGAACGCGCAGGAAAAGTTCGCGCATTTTTCGTACGCCTAACCAAGCTTCTTCCACAGGCAGTGACGTCAACTCGGTGATCGGTGATTTGGCAACTCGGTCTCCGATTTGGCTTTCAATGCATGCACTAGTTCTGAAAAGTATCACAGCGGTGCAAGCGGTGCTCTGGGCGCGAAGCACTGGTTCAACAAGTGCAGGTGCAGCCGCGACGCTACAGCGCCGCGGCTACTGTCAAAACGAAAATGTATGTGCAGGTAGAGTTCATCGAATATGCAACGTGGCGTGTATCGATGGTGTTGTTTTCCAAAACACTGCCGCGATGGCTGTCTTCATGCCGTATAAGAAAAACTGCTCGACAGCGTCCTTTTTTCCGACAACGGTGATCTGTAGGAGGTGTTGACGGGGTTTGTGTTGGTCTTTCGCTCGTTGTACGCGAAAATGTCAGTCAGGTCCTCAGGTGCAGGAACGTTGTCGAATGGTTCCAAAAGTATGATTGCAAGACACTGTACATACTGTATGTAGACGATTTAACGATTGAGTATTCAATCCCGTACTCCTCTATTCAAGTGCGTGCGAGGCCATAGAGCAAGAAAAGCGAAAATTTCCCGCGGATTCTTTGACCAACAAAGCCACTTTTCTTCACGCTATACCATTAAAAGACACGTGAGCGAGCTTCCTTGAATACATATTTTAAAAGAGCTTTTTTTTTAAGTCTTCCTACCACATCGGTTTCACGCTTTCGTAAAGACGAAGTGAGCTTGCGTCTTGAGCAGCATCTTTATTACATTCACCCTTTTTTTTCCTGCGATTCCTAATTACTGCACTACAACGGTGAATTTTTCTGCTCATGAGATACACACGTGAAAGAATCCGTCTTAATTGCTGCCGATAAGACAGGGCTAATATTACCCGTCGGTGGCACGAGCTTGACGGAACTAATTGCATGCATGCCCTGAACAACACGCAGCGTCGTCTGCTCTAAGCAAGGAAGGAGGAAGGGGCGCACGCCACGTTGCACCGCTCTGCACCTCCTTTTGAGCAAGTTCTGGCCGGCAGAGAACTCGTGCAGCACTACGCTTGTAGCGCGACAAAACAAGGAAGTCAGAGCAGAGCACGTGCGCGGCACTAGTAAATCGAGGAGAACGGTGCTGCACCCGTTGAACTGGTGTCACCGGTGCAGCCAAATTTAAGAGACCTTACGTTACTCTTTATTGACACCTGGTTTAGAGCAATCGACGAGCAGCGTGCTACATGACGCCTCCGATCACCGAGTTGACATCACTGTGCGTTGAAGGAGGTTCGTCACGTGCAGAAAAAGTGCGCAGTCTTATCCTGCGCATTTTGGAGCCCCTTGACTGGCCCTTTAATAAAATCATTCAGCTTACGAATGGTTACTTTTGTTTTCTAGCACTTACCCCTATTACATCTATGTTTTCCTTGCACTTACCTCTATTTCTGTGCGAGAATATTATTCCTCACTTTTATTTTTCATGACACCTGCTCGTGGCCGTCCAGACACAGCCAAACGCATGTTGTACACGCCAGATTATCACTTATGGTGTCTCAAGTCTCCCACTTGCTCCTGCCAGCAGTGAATTTCTGTAAAAGTATTTCAATTCGATCGCAAAGTTCATGTATGCTACGATGTATTTGAAAAGCTAGCAACACTCATAATCAATTCTTCGAGGTGCTCTAACTGCTCTGATGGTGCGAGAGTTGAACTTGTCGTCTGCTTATTGTCTGCTTTTCCCGTAACTACATGCGTTAAACATGAATCTTAAAATATACAACTATACAAATATTTTCCTACTGAAACAGTTTAAAATTTAAATCCCACAAATCATTTAAACCCCACGTTAAACCCCACAAATCAATCAATCAATCAAAATTTCTTTTATAAAAAAATATCTAGCTTTATGACCATGTTTTTTGCAAATCTACTCATCATTTTTTATTCTTTTGCTTTCAACAAGCTCGGCGAGAGGGGTGCATACTACACGAACTCGTAATCTTTTAGTCAGATAACGTTCCGCGGATTGCGATGGCCTTTACCCTGATCGGCGCTGATCGTGAATTAAAGAGACCGTGTAGCAACACCTAATTCGTATTATGGTTATTCCAAATTGCCACTGATCGCGATTATGAAATGAAATAAAATGAACAGATTTTATTTCTGGAGACATACAGAAAAACGAAGCAATGCTAAAGACCATTCGGCCTGACGTTGCCCGTGTGACTTCAGTGTTAATTTTCAAGCAGGCGAAGTTGTTTTTTGTTGTATTTCAAAGCAGGCAAGTGGCTGTGTGGTAGAACCCTTGCTTTCCACGCAAACGCCTAGGGCTAGATGCTCATTCGGACACGGAAATAATTATTATGCACTTTATTATTAGTTTATTTGCATCTTTTTAGATATATAGATCACGCACAAAATGATCATTTTTCGCTCACCACCAACACACCCACACCGATACCTATGACTATGCCGACGCCGGAACTGCTGCGAAACGAATTCTTTACCCTCTTGCGCTAAATCTAAAAACAGAAATTGGGTATAGTTTTCGTTGTTCGTAACTTTTTCTGCTTCATAGCCTTTTGGTTTCATTATATTTGATTGATATGTGGGGTTCAACGTCCCGAAACTACCATGAAATTATGAGAGACGCCGTAGTGGGGGGCTCCGGGAATTTCGACAACCTGGGGTTCCTTAACGTGCACCCAAATTTGAGCACATGGGCCTCCAGCGTTTCCGCCTCCGTCGCAAATGCAGCCACCGCAGCCTGAATTCAATCCTGCGTTCTCCGGGTGAGCAGCAAAGTACTTTAGTCACTTGACTACCACAGTGGGGCATTGATGTCACATATAGTCGGTGACAAGTTAACAATAAAATTGCACCACTGTCCATTTGTATTATACGCATCCAATTGCGACCACTCATTACTACTCACTACTATTACGTAACAGTGACAAAGAAGCAATTCAAATTCAGTATGGTGCTGTTCACGACGAGAGGCGATTTGCTACTGCACGCAGAGCGGCAGGCGTCTATTCGAGTTTACTGCGATGTTTTCTTCGTAAACAAAAAGATATTTCATCCACTCTTCCTCGGCATCATCCTCGTCGGGTGTCATTAGATGCTGCTGTTTATATGTTGCAGTGTTTCAAGTAAACCGAAGCAGCAGAGCTTCATCGCGTTCAGTCGGTTCAGCGGTGTGAAGCAGCAACACGGCGTCTATTCTCTGCAACGTTAGAATGACCACTCTCAACCATAGGGTTTCTTCAAATAACTATAGGGGACTCTGGCACTGCGATAGTTTAACGACCATGGGAATGCTGGGTAGTACAATTTGCCTAGTATTCAGACTTGTGGGCGGCGACTTGTGCTTGTACCTTCGTTTATTGCTGTGTTTTTGTTTTATTTTAAAGGAAAGAACAAGTCCTTTTAAACTTTGTGACGCGGTTTGAAAAAGGTCAGCAAAAAAAAAATAAGGTGGTGAAGCGTAACCGCTGAACACTTGCTGATTTTCATTTCATGGGTAAAAAATGGCAGCATATCCACGGAGTGAATGATGGAGAGTGGGGCGAAGCATTCGTCCGTCGTCTATCTGTGTGACCGTCCATGCGTCTGTTCGTGC
Organism: Rhipicephalus microplus; assembly: GCF_043290135.1. Classification (NCBI taxonomy): domain Eukaryota; kingdom Metazoa; phylum Arthropoda; class Arachnida; order Ixodida; family Ixodidae; genus Rhipicephalus; species Rhipicephalus microplus. The sequence continues at coordinate 71,876,696 of NC_134700.1, forward strand.
GCCCGTCCCGGCGTTCGTTCATGCATCCGCCCCTGCGTCCGTTCATGCGTCCATCCATGCATCTGTCTGAGTGTCCGTTCGTCCATCTATTCAACACTCCAAGTCCCATCGTCTCGCATCTTTTTATCATATATTCCCCATGTAGAAGCACCGCCATTCAGTGGAAATTCCAAGGACTAAACGAGAGGTGGCACACGCCCACTTTCTGGCGGCTTGCGCTTCGGGTCTGCTTCCCACCTTCAACCACCTTGAGTTCATGGTATATACTAGTTCACTGTATTCATGGCACTGCGGCCCAATGCTCGCTAAACCTTTCTAAAACCAAGGAGGTTACGCCCAGCGAGTATAACGTAGCAATCTTTTCCTGTCAGATAGTGCTCAATGTACATGCCAGTGGCTGCTAATGTGAAATGAGAAACAGGAGGATTCCGCTTTTAATTTCTTACGGCTTGCGCTTCGTATCTGCTTCCCCCTTTAACCACCTCGAATTCATTCATGGTATATACTAGTTCATTGTATTCATGGCCCTGCTGCTCAACGCTCGCTAAACCTTTCTAAAACTAAGGAGGTTACACCCAGCGAGCATAATGTAGCAACCCTTTCTTGTCCAATAGTGCTCAATGTACATGCCAATGGCTGCTAATGGGGATCGCAGCGTGCGCGTTGACTAAAAACGGAATGCTCCTGTCTCTCATTCCCCATTAGCAGCCATTGTCATGTACATTGAGCACTATTTTTATTGTTAAACAACGCACAGAAGAAATCTCTCACCGGCACCACCTTGGAGGTCAAATGTTATACCTATTTCGGGTATGTGCCACTGGTGGTTACGTACTACGAGGGACGCACAAGCCATGCCATAAGGAGCTTCGCCCCTAAAACGGGGAAGTACTCCGGCGCAGAGGCAGCATCATCGAGCGTGCAGCAGAGGCTCGACCTCGTGAACTGCAGCTGATGCGTCGCCTTACTAGCAACAACCTTACCGCTCAATAAATAGCCTTTATATTTGGTGCAGCCATGCTGGGTACCGTCCCCTATATTTTCCTGCCACCATCCTGGCCCTCCGTTCTTGACGGCTACCTTCTGCTATGCCGGACGCCGATCAGCAGACGCTTCCATCCCCTCCGGCCACCTGTCCAGGCCGTGTTCTTCAGCGGGAGCCTCTGATCATCAGCGGAACAGATGGCAACGACGTTGCAGATTGGCTCTCGACTTTCGAACAAGTGAGCGCTTTGAACAGAGGAACGCACGCGGATAAGTTGACATGCGTGTCGTTCTACCTCGTGGATGTAGCCAGCCTTTGGGTTAGAAACCTCGAGAGAGACTTCCAAACGTGGCCACAATTCAAAATGTCGATTCTAGCAGTGTTTGGTCGACCTGCCGTCCGAAAACTTCGTCGCAAGCAGAGTTTACGCACATGCGCACAAGAAAAGGGTGAAACCTTCATGAGCTACATAGAAGACGTCGTCAATTTGTGCAGACGCGTGAACGGCGCAATGATGGAAGCTGAGAAATGTAAGCACATAGAGAAAGGGATTGACGACGACGCTTTTCAAATGCTCTTGGCAAAAAGCCCTACCACAGTTACCAACGTAATTAGCTTATGCCAAAGCTACGATGAATTTCGGAAGCAGTGAGCTCTAAAAGATGTCCTCCAGCGAACGATTTGGCATCACTGTCTAGTGTGACCAATGGTCATGACCAACCGTCACTAGTAGTCAAAATAAAAGCATTTGTCCGTGAAGAAGTCGCACGACAGCAATTTTTTGTGCCCTTGACACCAGAACCTACCACAACTTTACTTTAGAAGTGTGGCACCTTTGGCTAGTTGGTGTGACATGACGATAGCTATAGCGCGAGAACAGAACGACGACAAAGAGTCCTTCGTGTTCTTCTTGTCTCTTTGTCATCGTTCTGTTCTCGCGCTATAACTATCGACAACTTAATCGTCGTATCTCCGTGACGTCATTCAAGGAGAAGTCGCCGAGGCCCTACTAGCTGCCCGCGAGCATAATCTTGTGGCTGCTCCACTCACCTACGCCGCGGCTACAGCCATGTCAACTCGTGAGGCACCTGAACCTCCGTTCCAGCCTCGCGCAAGCTATCCCCCACATCCAGTCCACTGAACCAGCACTAACACCACCAACCTGTGGCACACCCTCGACAATCGCCCGATATGTTATGTATGTCGATACCCCGGACACGTCGCAAAGTATTGCCGCCGCCAGACGCATATCACCAATGAAAACCGCCGTGAGCCCTTCTGCCCGCTTGACTCCAACGCGCATTACGTTTCCTCCACTCCAATGCCAGCCCGCTATCAGGACAACAACCGCCCTTGGTCGGGACGTCTTCGCTCGCCCTGTCCACCGCGCTATCCGCCGCTCGCTTTCTCCTATGCGTTGACGGCCCGCGCATAACAAGGAAGAAAACTAAACGACGCAATTCCTGAGGCAAGAACTGTGGAAGTTTCGGTTTGCCCAAGTCCTCAATCTTCACCTACCGATTTCACTGATGTGTTCGTCAAAAATATCACTACTGTCGCTCTTGTAGATACTGGTGCAGCTGTTTCTGTTATCGATGCTGGATTTTGCCGCTCAATCGGTAAGGTTACGACGCCTTTCTCCGCATTATTGCTTCGCACAGCCACTGCTCAACCTGTTCAACCGACCACAGTCTACACAGCCTGTGTAACATTTCAGGACGTTTTGTACGATAGATTTCACCGTTCTTTCATCTTGCTCCCGTACCATTATCTTGGGATGGGACTTTTTGTCGCGTCATAACGCCGTAAGCGACTGTGCTGAGGCTGAGGTTGAATTTTGCTTACTGGATGACCGAGCGTCTGTCGACCCCAAGTCGGCCGCTAAACTTTTTGGTTATAACGACACCTGCACCTCTCCATCATCTTTTGCTTTTATACGAGTTTCATGCAGCGCCATATCCGACGGCACAATCTTCTTCACACCATCTTCAATATTCATTGCCTGAAGAGCCTTCCCACTGCATTTTGTTGCTCTCGACCCTGTATAAGGCTCAACCACAATGCCAATGTAAAATCATGAGTCATCCCCTTTATCCCTACTTTGTCACGAGTGACTTGGCCACGTCGAGACGGTCACTTCTACCAGAATTATATCCGTCCCCGATGAGATGCCTTCTACCTCCCTCTGTGAACTATAGCTGTCGTCTCAGTGACTGACCCCACGTCGGCAAGCCTAATTCAACCATTCATTGCTGAAGATTTGACATTTTCGCAGGGTTCATAGCTCCTGACCATCCTTGAGTGCCACCGTCATTCTTTCCACGTTGCACGAACGTCTCTCGGCCGTGCCTTAGCAGTAGATCGCCACTTCGACACTGGGTCTCATTTACCGCTGCGGCAACGACCATATCGCGTGTCTGCTACAAAACGCCGCGTCATTGCTGACCAAGTAGACGACATGCTTCGCAGAGGCGTTATTCGACCTACACAGAGCCCATAGGCATCTCTCGTGGTCCTCGTCAAAAAGAGAGATGGTTGTATTCGTTTCTGCGTCGATTCCTGGCGATTGAAGATCACGCTGAAGAATGTCTATCCACTGCCGCGCATTGACGATGCTTTGGACTGTTTACAGGGTGCCGAGTTCTTTTCCTCGTTAGACATGCGGTAAGGCTGCCGGAAGGTGCCGATAGCGGAGGCTGATCGCCTCAAAACCGCTTTTGTCACGCCAGACGGCTTATATGAATTCACCATCATGCCCTTCGAACTTTGAGACGCGCCTGCAACGTTCGAACGAATGATGGACAATGTCCTGCGCGGACTTTAATGGAAGATCTCTTGTGTTACCTCGATGATATCGTGGTCTTCGCCCCTAACTTCGACACACACTTACGTCACCTTCAGCACGTCCTTACATGCTTTCTTGACTAATGCCGGTTTGGAAATAAACCTTAAAAAATGTCGATTTGTCATGCGTCAACTGACGATTTTGGCCCACGTTGTTTCTAAGGAAGGCATCCTCCCGGATTCGGAAGGCGCTGCGAGCGCGCAACTGTATTGGTCGTGCAGAACGCTGGCTCCGACGATTTTCGATCGGAACTTCGGGCTACCTCTTCGAACCTCCGAGAAAATTTGAACACCGTCAACGGAACGTGATCCGGTTCTTCTGAATACCTTGTTTCGGGAGGTGGGCCCTTATACGTCTTTCACGGGCGACTTACGTCTCGATGACGCCGGCGGCGTCACTCGGCCTAACGTCCATGGCCCCTCCCGGTAGAACAGGCGGCTGGCCCCGCACCGCAGCCGCAACCGTGGAGCATACCCAAGCTGGATATGATCCTGACAGCATAATGGGGACCACCGTCCAGTATTCGGACGGCCGACCGGAGCTGTCCAACCCTTCAAGAGCACTGCGCTTCCTGCCGCGGTCGCTCGCCGAGAGCAGGCGAGCAAGGCACACATGGTGGCTTCCGCTAACGCGGCGTCCCTGATCGCAGCTGCCGACGCTGCTGCTGGCGCCTGCTCCTCAACACTTTCACCGCCTGTTACGCGCTCCGCGGGCCTGCAGCGGGGACACAAAAAGCATGTGTAGCAGCTTCAACCCCTGCCGCAGCCGAAAGCAACGGGCTTCGTCGTTGTGCTCAAGCCCAGGACCCAGCTGTCCCTCTCAGCCGTTTTCCTCGAAAACAGGGCCAGTAGCGCGCTCATCGCCCACCTCGGAGCGACCGCAATGCAGCTGGTCACCTTTGTGATGGTGCGGGACCAAAATATCATCTTGGTGTGCACCCCGAACTCGCATTTAGCGGCCAAACTTATCGGTGAGTTTGCGGTTCCCTCACCTGTCAGACCAGTGCCCTTTTTAGGGTACCTGCGTGCGGACACTCAAGACACATGTTATGGAGTAGTGACGATGCGCAGCTCCGACACCGAAGCCACTCTTCTTCGCGAAAGCCATTACTGGCCCGACGGCGAGATCCTCCACGTCCGGCGACTGGGAACCTCTAATAAGGTGTGTCTCACCTTTTCCGGCAAGGTGAAGCCCTAGTACGTCTCCTATGTCGCCCTGCTTATCCCGGTGCAGTCTTAGAAGAAAAATGTGCCAGCATGCAGTCGGTGTGGCTCTGTTGAGCATTGACCCGACGCCTGTCCCGACCCTAAGCCAGACGTTTTCGGCATCTGCGGAAAGGCAGTGCCACTTACGGATGGCGCCCGCGCTCCTCACAAATGCACGCCCAGGTGCGCTCTGTGTGCTGGACCCCACGTCACCGGGAACCGGTGCTGCAAGAAACGCTACAGGGCGCCACCACCCCAGCCACACAATGCTCCACCGGAAGGTTAAGCAGGCCTCAAGAAGAGAAAACGTTCACACCCACGGAAGCCATGGAAGCTGGGCTCTCGGGCACCGCCACAAGGGGATTAGCCCTCTACCACCAACCCTATTCTGTCCCATCACCCTGGCGCGGCTGCTCTCAGGCCTTCCTAGCGAGGCCCAACTCCGGACGTATCTCAAGCCAAGGGGCCTACAGTGAGGCAGGGTTCGCCCGACCCGCCCAACCCAACCCACCGTCACCAGGACACAAATCTGCTGGCCAGGGAGATTCATCGTGGGCCACCCGCATTCGGCAGGAACCCCAGGTGAGCGGCTCGGGCGGGGCAGCCTTCCCGTCTCCACCCTCCATGATTCCCCGACCCAAACCACGTACCCCTTCCGCTCCAACCTGGGAACAAATTCAATTCCGCGAGTTACAGGCACAAGTTGCCTCGTTTACGCAGGCAGTGGAAGCGCTTGCGAACCACTCGTCCATACCTACTCCGACACCCTCCGGGCAGGCGCTGGAGGCAATGGATAGTGCCGCCTCTCAACATGGGGACAACGTGGTGCTCCTCGCACCGATGGAGGCGCGTCTTAGCAGCCTAGGCCCAGATGAAGTCCATAGTGACCTCCGTTCAGGATATATTGCTGCCACCCTTCAAACCGTTTTCGACCACATCCCGGGCATGATAGTGGCCCAGTTGCCCCAACTTGCTCTTAATACTCGCCAGTCTAAGCTTAAGCAGTTGTCTAACTCTCCAGCATTCTTGCACCTCTCCCAGGTGGCTGCGGTAGACGAGCAGTCTAGCAGTTTGACTGCGACCTCTTAAGTGAGCACCGGAGCAAGCAGCGGAGCCCCAGCGAGCTCCTTTGCTCTTGTAGATGTCCCCCCTACAGTACGCTCCAACAATGGCGAGCAACGGCCCTGGATCGTGCCGCGGCCGCGCTCATTCGGATCTTTTTTTACAATCCCACAGTGGAATTGCCAGAGATTTAAGGCACGCACTAAGCGGGCTGCTCTCCGGCCCCATTTAAAAGCTATCCACATTTGCCTGCGGTAGTGGCCCTTCAGGAGCCGGGTGATCACGCTGCCGTCAAAAATTATGCCGTGTATCAAAGGGATGAGCAAACCGCCCTCTGCGTGCATCGAAATTACACCACCAACCAGGTAGATCTCGACAGCGATCCGCTTTACTCGTATGTTATGGTGACCATCCTCCCGCTCAGGAAGCAGAACGCATCCCTACACATTTTCAACGTATACAGTTTGCCTAAACTCCGTAACGTAACTTATAAAACTGTTTTTAGCAAAGCCCTTGCAGAGGCAGGCAGGGAGCTGCTAGTCATTGTAGGTGACTTTAACGCCCCTAGTCCTACCTGGGGTTACCATAAGGAAGAACGGCGTGGTAGAAAGCTGGCGGAGCTTAGTTTTACTCAGGGCCTCACCATCCAAACCGACGCTGCACACCGAACCCGCATTGGTAAATCTGTAAGTCGAAACACATGTCCTGACCTTACACTTACCAAGCATATTAGGCATGCAGACTGGCTCAGCACTGAGGAAACTCTCAGCAGAGACCACTGTATTCTCCTCACTACCATTCGGACGTATCCCCTTACCCGTCTCTACCAACACGCGAAACTTCCGGACTGAACGAAGTTCCGTTCAGAGTACATGACTCCGGCTTCCATAGCTCAACAAGGCTACACCATTTGGGCTCAGCACCTTGTGACGTCGCTTCACCAAACTGAGCAGATGGTTAGGCTCTCAGAGGCCACACCGGCGGTAGATAACCATCTCCTTCTTCTCTGGGACGCTCGGCATAGCCTCATCCGCCGATGGTGCCGACAGAAGCATAATCGTCAGCTCAAAATCCGCATCGCAGCCCTCACCCAAGAAGCAGCCAAGTACGCGGCCCAGCTTGCTGACTCCAATTGGGTAGAGCCCAGTAACAATGCTGCTAAGCATGTGTCAAACTGCAACACGTGTTGTTTTTTCAGGGCCCTCATCGACCCCACCCAAACCTGCACAGAAACGCAAAAGCATCTTCAACGTGTGCTCCACGCCTACGTGGTTGACGCGGATAAATTGGCACAAGCTCTTAGGGATAAATATCTCTGTGGCCGACAGGACCCCATTAGACTGGCGTACTCATATGCAGGCTCAGACAACGCAGACTTAGATCGTTGCTTTCCTCTCCACGATCTGAAGGCGGCCCTCTCCAAAATGAAGCGAGGAACAGCGCGTGGTCGGGATCGAATGACGGTTAAGCTTTTAGCCAACCTCCCAGACCTGGCATACCTTCACCTCCTCGACTGCTTCAATCAAATTTGGGAGGAGTGCGAACCACTCCAGATTGGTTGTGAAACGGCCCTGGTAACGTTTATTCCCAAACCGGGCTAGTCAATAAATATCGAAAATCTCCAACCCATTTTCTTACCCTTGTGTGTGGGGAAGCTTATGGAAACAATGGTCAGAGACAGGTTTCCGATTATCTCGAGGTCCGTCGAACCTTTGCCGACACTATGAACGGCTTCCGTCCCCATTGCTCGGCTCAGGAGATCCTCCTGCCACTCCGTGATGTTATTGATCCGGTAGAACATCCCAGTGACGACAAGGTAGTCCTCGCCTTGGATCTCAAGGGAGCTTTTCATAACGTTACCCACTAAATAATTCTTACCCATCTGTCCCAAACAGACTGTGGGCGTAATGCTTTCAGGTAAATCTGTCAGTTCTTGATGGAACATCAGACGTACTTCCGCATTCAAGACAGGGAGCACGGTCCGTTTCTTCTAGGTACTCGAGGAACACCAAAAGGAGTGGTCCTCTATCCCCTTCTGTTCAATCTCGCCATCGCTCATCTCCCCCACTGCTGAAAGATCTCCCCGGTGTACGGCACGCTCTGTATGCCGACGATATCACGCTGTGTGCAGCACAGAGTTCTTTTGGCAGCATTATGGCCAGCCTGCAGCAAGCAGCATTTGTCGTGGATGACTACGCCTATCGCTGCAGCCTCGAATGCTCCCCCACGAAATCGGAGTACGTGTATATTCGCCCTAAACCAAAAGACACGACTCAAATTGTACTTTCCCTGTGCATCAGGCCTATCCCGGAACGCGAAGAAATTTGCGTCTTAGGGCTCTTTATACACAAGAGCCGGAAAGTCGATACCACCCTGCGCAGATTACGTACGGTCGGAGATTAGTTGGGCCGCATGGTCCGACAAGTCTCGAACAAGCGAGGGGGTCTAAGATGCCGCGATGCTCTACGCCTCGCCAACGCTTTTGTGACCAGTTGAATTCTTTATTCGACACCCTACCTACGTTTGCGCAAATGCGATGAGAATACGCTGGACAGCATTGTCCGAAAAATATACAGGCGTGCCCTAGACCTCCCGATCACGACGTCTAACCAACGTCTTGCAGAGCTGGGCATGACCAACATATACAGGGAACTCAAAAAGGGCCATCTCAACAACCGGTACCTGTGGCTTACCAAGTGACACGCTGAGAGATGTCTCTTATGCCGCCTCCATATCTTTTACACCTACAATGCAGATGAGCGAACCACGATCCCTGAGGACTGGCGTGGAGCATTGGTTATCCAGCCTCTGCGCCAATTATGATGATTTGTGGGTTTTAACGTCCCGAAACCACTATTTGATTATGAGAGACGCCGTAGTGGAGGGCTCCGGAAATTTTGACCACCTGGGGTTCATTAACGTGCACCCAATTCTGAGTACACGGGCCTACAACATTTCCGGCTCCATCGGAAATGCAGCCGCCACAGCCGGGATTTGATCCAGCGACCTGCGGTTCAGCAGCCAAGTACCTTAGCCACTAGACCACCGTGGCGGGGCGGCCTCTGCTCCAGAACATCGCTAGAGGGACTCACGATGGCAGGCGAACTGCGCGGGTTACAGCTTTGCAGGGCCGCTACGGGTCCCGTCTTGGAGTCTTCTATACGGACGCGTCTGGCCCTCACCATGAGGGGTGGTACAAAGCGGCCGTAGTCCATCAAAACGTGCCTGTCCAAGAGCTCACATTTCAAGCCATGGACATCACTCATGCGGAGGAAGTCGCCATAGCTCTCGCCACAGCGGATCCACATCTTGGTTTATTATTACCTATTCGCGGAGCGCGTGTCAGAATCTTGCTAAAGGTCGTAACACCGTTCGCGCTGCTTGAATTCTTAAGCGCTGTGATTACATGTACCGCCCGAAGACACGTTTCGTCATCTGGACTCCAGCTCACGCAGGACTAAGTGGTAACGAGGCTGGCGATACCTCGACCCGCGTGCTTGATTTCCGGGACCCGCCTCGTCCTTTATCGCCTGATGATCCAGAACCTAATTTGGTAACCTCCTTTCGCAAAATTACAGCAATGTGCAAACCGAACAGGCTCCAATTTCCGCTCCCCCCCCCCCCCAGCGCCAGGCGTGACTAAGTCTGACGAGCGCTGGCTCCTTCACCTTTACAGCAACACAGTATTGTGCCCGGCTATACTTAAAAACTTGAATCCGTCCTTTTCCGGCGAATGCCCGCACTGTGCCCATCCGCTTGCGGATACTTTTGACATGGTGTGGGCATGCCATTCTAACCCGGCGGTCCCCCCAACTTCCCCTACACCCCCACCCGAGAAAGCTGGGAGGCTGTCCTGCTCGGCTGCTCTGCATTGGCGGGTCAAAGAGCATTCGTGGCCAGAGCGCGTGCCGCCGCAGAAGCCACAGGGGTCCTGAACTAGAGACTCTTCCTAGAGCTTGTAGAGGGTCCGCCCTTAAGGTCGTCCCCCTCTCTCAAATGTAAATAGTTTCAGTAAATGTTTTTCACCACCATTCAGGATACCGAGAAATTGGGTGCTCTTATGGCGTTTCCTAAACCTGTCACCACCAAAGAATATCAGAGTTTTATTGGTTTGTGTTCGTATTTTGGTGATTTCTGCGAACTTTAGCATCTATTATATTACCTCACACGCAACTCTCCGGCAACTGTAAAGGCGTGGTCCCCGGCCTGCGACGAGGCTTTCACCCCGTCGCGGCGCCTTCCCACGACGCCACTCATTCTACGCCATTTTGATCCTGAAGCTCCAACTGAAATCCACACCGACGCCAGTGGTGTAGACATGAGTACTGTGCTCGCACAGCATAAACCAGAGCATATGGAACACTTCGTGGCATATGCTAGGCGCACACTCACCAAAGCAGAGAGAAACTACAGTGGTCCAGAAAAGCAGTGTTTGGTCATTGTGCGGTTCCTTGAAAAGTTTCTCTCATATGTATAAGGCCGTTCTTTTGACGTCGTGACCGACCACCATGCGCAGTGCTGCTTTTCGACTTTAAACGACTCATCTGGCCGCATTCGTCGCTGGGCGTTGAATATCGAAGATTATGACATGCGCGTGGTTTATCAGTTAGGACGGACGCATGCTGACGTCGATGCCATTTCCCACTTCCCTCTTTCTCAGAACGCCTTAGCTGACTCCGCTTGCGATCCTACATTTTCATCTCTTGACTTTGTCTCCATTGCTACCGAACAACGCAATTACCCATGGACTGCGTCTCTTCTCAATAATATCTCCAACACTTCTGAAGTCCCAAAGACGCGAACGCTCCGGCGCCAGGTTCCACACTTCTCGATACGTGACACGCTTCTCTATCGACGCAACTAAGCACCAGAGGGACGATAGTGGCTGCTCGTGATTCCACAAACTTTGAGGTCGCAGATCTGTTCATCTTTCTACGCTAACCATCAATGTCGCCACGCAGGAGACCCACGAAAGGCTTCGAAATCATTACTACTGGCGCGGTATGTACACCTTTGTTCGCAACTTCGCCCGCTCTTGGGCCGAATGTAAGTGTTGAAACTATCCACCATACACCTCCGCCGGTCAACTGCAGCCTTTACCAGTCTGTTCCCCGCCCTTAGAACATGTCGGAATAGATTTTTATGGGTCCCTTTCAATGACTCCGACTGGCAACAGATGAATAATAGTTGCTATCGACCTCCTGACGTGCTATGCTGAGACCGCTGCTCTTCAAACGGCAACATCATAGGAGGTTGCCACTTTCCTACACCATCATTTTGTGAAGATGCGTCATGGAGACCCTCAAGAACTCCTCAGTGACCGTGGCTGCGCCTTCTTGTCCGAGGTCATTGAACAATTGCTCGCTGATTGTGCTATTATACATCACACATGTACCGCTTAGCACTCTCAAACCAGTGTGGTTGCCGAGCGCTTTAATTGTACTCTTGGTGATATGCTCTCTATGTACGTGACGCCAGATCACCCTAGCTGGGACTTAGTTCTCTCATTCATTACATATGCCTATAATACGGGAACGCAAACAACAACACGTTTTCCCATTTTTACCTCATCTACGGCCGTCACCCCTCCCACACCATTGATACTATTCTGTCCTATCGACCGGACGCGTCCGAGCACTTGCCAATCTTGGACGCCGCCAGACACGCAGAAGAATGTCGCCAGTTAGCTCGTCGCTTTATTTCCGATCACCGAAACCAGCAAAAAGCAATTAATGATGCCTAGACCTCAACTCTCGTTTTTCTTCCGGGTGCCCTTGTTTGGCTGTCAGTGCCGCATTGCACACCTAGGCCCTCTTTCAAACTTGTGCCAATGTACGACAAGCCATATCGTATTTTCGGACAGACTTCTGCAGTAAATTACTTCATTGAGCCTCATACGCCACCGCCAGACTTGGGACGTCGCAACCGCGAGGTTGGACATGTCCAGACTCAAGCCGTACCATGGTTTTACGCAACCTTTACAGGACTAAGACGGCAGGATGGCTCCCAGGAAGGCTCCTTTTTTTTCCACGGGGCCATTTTGAATAAGAGAAAGTACTCTGGTGCACAGGCAGCAGCATCGAGTGTGCAGCAGCGGCTCAAGCTCGTGAACTGCGGCTGGGGCATCGCCTTACTAGCAACAACCTTTCCGCTCAATAAGTCTTCTTTATGTATGAAAAAATGGCAGCATATCCACGGAGGGAATAATGGATAGTGGGGCGAAGCATCCGTCTGTCCATTCGTTCTTGATTCCGTCCATCAATGCGTGCGTCTGTGTGGCCGCCAGTTCGTCCATCCGCCCGTCCGTGCGTGCGTTTGTTCGTGCGTCCGCACGTTCATCTGTGCGACCGTCCCTGTTTTCATCCATGCATCTGCTCCTACGTCCGTCCATGCGTCCATCCATCCGTGCAGTCATTCGTGCGTCCGTCCATGCATCAGTCTGTGTGTCCGTTCGTTCACCTATTCAACACTCAAAGTACCACCATCTCGAATCTTTTCATTACATATTCCTCATATAGAAGCACCGCTATCCAGCGGATATTCCAAGGACTGAACGAGAAGAGGCACACGCACACTTTCTTACGACTTGCGCTGCGTGTCTACTTCCCACTTTTAACCACCTCGAGTTCATGGTACAAACTAGTTCACTGTATTCATGGCACTGCGGCTCAGCGCTCACTAAACCTTTCTAAAACCTAGGAGGTTACGCCCAGCGAGTATAACGTAGCAACCCTTTCTTGTATTCTGTGCGTTGTTCTTCAAGAAAAAATTCGCAGCGTGCGCGTTAACTAAAAGCCGAATTCTCCTATCTCTCATTCCCCCTTAGCAGCCATTGGCATGTACATTGAGCACTATTTTTATTGTTCAACAACGCACACAAGAAATCTCGCACCAGCACCACCTTGAAGGTCAAAATGTTATACTTGTTATACACTACTACAACGGCTACGAGGGACGAACAGGTGTCGCTATAAGAAGCTTCGCCGCAATGAACGCGATAGCCACAATTTGAAAGGTTACGAGCAGAATGGAAAGCAGATCGAAACGTGTCCTCTGTTTCTCGCGCACAAATTACGCACGAAACGTACTCACAGGTACAGATGCATCCGAATAAGCGTCTCATTTGTTACCTCGCTGAGTCTGAAAAGCACGTGCTTTTTGCGAACGGAGACTGCAATGATTGCCGTGACCTTTGTGCGCCCGGTAACTACAGCATAATCGTTCTACGTAAGCCCAAGACCAGACAAGGCGTACGATTCTCCCCTCCTAGTCACTGCAAGATAAGGGCGAGTGAGGGAGCGTCGCTCCCCTTCTCCAAGCCGGCCAAAGTACGCGTTAGTGATTAGAGCAGGCGCCGCTGCACAATGTGGCCACGTGCGCTTATTGCGCCATCTTTCAAGTAATGCCAAAAACACAGCAGCGGTAAGTGGCAGATATAAATAGCTTGCCGTTCGAACGGGAAAGAACGTTCACCGGTTCGGCCCAGTAGTTATCGGCTCGCTTTTACGACGCAGAGGTCCCACGTTCGATTTCACGTGCCGGATAGTTTCGTCTGAATTTTTTTTTCTTGTGTTTTCGTACATATAGATACGTATACATATACGGTGCATGACATCGACGCCGACGTTGATGCCGACGCTGGCGTTGAAATCCAGCCGAGAGTGTCCATATAATTGCTATCGCATAAAAAAGCTCCAATCCACAAGAACACACATGGAGCCAGAAGTATGAAAATTAGACAAATACCTGTATTACCCATCATTTCCGTGCTCGCTGAAGCGCCGTGTGCTGCAGCTCCCATACACACTACGCACATATACACACATACACACTGCCTACACACATACAGCGCCAGTTCCCTCTAGTGTATATTTAGAAAGCTCTATAGGCTCTCTACGATTATCGTGTTTGTCATTCGTGTAGAGTAAGGTGAGGGTGAAGTCTGAATGTGTGCGCATTGTTGCGGCTCTCGGCGCTGTTCATCAGTAATCGCTTCAGATCCCAGCGCTAATCACCAGTTTTTGCGGACCGGGGTCTGCCCAGTCTTTTGTGGTAGCGTGGGGTAGCTTCGGGTTGAGGAAACGAACGCTGACAAGATGGGGATACGAAAAACAAACAGGTTTATGGCCCCATTTACACTTACTTACTGCATAGAGAGGTTGAGAGTTTCACAAATCCACGAGCGTGGTAGTTGAACCATTACATGGTTCAGAGCGACGTCCAGCACTCTGCAGCGTCGTTTTACACCCTGTCGGGCTCCTCCTCTTTGATTGTAACGTCAATCACACACACACACAAGACACCGCCCACAGGCCATAATTCAGTAGCACATGGTCCGCCGAATAGTTATTGCCCCTCTTGACATAATGCTCTGAGGATGGGGGAAATGAGGTTCCTTCTCGGAACAGTTTGGCAGTTAGGTTGCTCCTTCCGCCTTTCTCAGGAAGGACAGCCAAGGAATATATACTTGAATCAAGGATACACGACCTGTGCGGTCGGTCTGCTTCGCCTTCTTGCTAAACAAGCTGGCCCGGAGGAACTGCAAGTAGGGGCATTGGCTCATGGACCGTCTTCTAATCCTTATGTCGCTCCCCGCCACTGGATCCGAGAAACTGGTGTTCCGGGCGTGGGAGCGCTGCCCTGCTACGTTTCTCAGCGACAGCATGGGCACCTGCTAACGACGGTCATAACAGATATTCCTCGCCAGATGACTTAAGGAGGGCAGCAGTCACCGCTGCTGCTCGCAGGGACGACGAAAGAGTCCGTATTTGAATGTCAGGAACTCGCCTTCGCTTGTCGCATTGTCTGAATAATTGTTGAAAACTTTAACAGCGTCTCTGAAACTGGACCACTTGCACAAGCAAGCACTCGGCCCCCTTCGAACAAACCAAGCCAAAAGAGGGATGGCAAAGCAATTTTTTATTACTAGATTTAACAAAAAGCTCACACTCCAAACTCTCTCAACTCACTTGCGCTGAGAAACCAGACGTGCTACCTTGCACATTTTACATTATAAGTTGCACGAAAAAAACTAAAACATCAATTTTGATACATCAAGAGCACCCCAGATTGGCTTAGAAATAGCGGCTGAGCGTGTCAGCGTTTCCTTTCAATTTGCCATTACACCTAATGTCAAAATAATATTTTTGAAGAATCAAGCTCTACCTCACAATAATAATAATAATAATAACAACAATAATAATAATAATAATAATAATAATAATAATAATAATAATAATAATAATAATAATAATAATAATAATACCTTTCATTTCTTCAAATAAAACAGTAGATGTGACTAGGCCTGCCAAAGCCAATTGGTGACTTGAGTGGCAGAGCCTGGCAGACAGCAAAAAAAACCGGACGCGTTACAAGATTGTATCTTATGGCCTAAGAGGGATGACAGGACAAAAAACAACGTGCATATAAAGTTAGAAACCACAAAGCATATAAGCAACAGTTACACGCATTATACATATTTACAGCAATTGAAAGTGAAAAGGTGTAAAGGAAAAAAGAAAGAATTAGAGCAAATGCTTCTTAAGCAAAGTAACACACTGGATGCATATACCTAGTTTTCCCCCTCACAAGGCGACTATTCTTCGATGTCGTGGTTTGCAGCCAAGTAAGGGGACAATGGTCTGTCTCTACTTTAAATTTGGCACTTTTGAGATAACACTTCAACTGATGAATGACCTGCACAATGCAAGCGCACTCCTTTCCTGAAGCGCAGTACCTTATCTCATGAGAGCCCAATTTCTGGCTCAAGTAAAGCGCGGCTTTGTTTGTTACCGCAGTCGTCCCGACATAGAACGTCTCACTCTTTTTCATCGCTGACCACTTTCATCGGTTCTGTCCCGCGGAGAGCATCGGTCAAGCACGCAGATGCGGAACAAACTCGGATTGAGTGAGCGCTACAATTGTCCTAACGCCCGTCTTTGTATACGGCCGGTAACAACCGCCTACTACTTAAGACATTAGGCTCACCAGTTTCCCAAAACCTTAGCCTACACTGCGACCTAACAGTCTACCTGAGTGATTAGGGAAAGCTCAATGATCCGCTCATATGGCCAATTGATCAATCATTCTTCGAAGAAGACAACAACAAAAAAGTGACGAACACCGCCTTCTAGCAGGTTTGTTCGGTTACTTACCTGCCTTTGCTAACGTAATCGATTAAACGAAACACTGAGTTCTTCTGAGCGTTTTCAAATATTCTCATTCCTACACCGCCGCAAAATGCACGTCACTACTAACCAAACGCTTAAGCCTTCACAGTTTGTCTAAATTCTTAGTCTAACGTTACGTTGTAACGCACCATGTACAACAGAAAAATAATCCTAGGTAAAAACACCTCAACAGCAATTGCGTAAGTTTTATGCAAAAACCGTGCCCCAAAGACTCTCAGTTCTCAATGCGCACAACGACAACTCCACAGTGTCGCGCCAAACTTAATTATTTTACGAAATCATTCGTTTTTTGCTAACATCTTCCTCAAATGCTCATTCGCGCCACATCCCCATAGCAGTGAAGGCATACGATATTATGCTAAACCTTTCAATATAATCAAAAAATAACACATTTTCTTGTTTTTACCTTATGCAAATTTTCGCACTCATGATCAAACTAACTTCAATTTTCAGCCTTTAGTTCAGCAGTTTTCCTTTTGAAAAATTCAACACCACGTCACGAAACTTACAAAATTAAACTGGCTGATATCTGCATCTCCAATGTAACAATAAGTAAACATATTTAACACGCACATGCAACAATTGTTCAAACTGACCACCCCCTTTTCTCAAATAGATTCGCTTGAATAGCGCACGATGGGGTCGCGTTCCCGGCGGTTTTCGACCACGCCAGAGGCTACAAAGCGTACGAACACTAGGCTGTGTACTGCTGTCACGCCTTATTCTGCATTTAGGCCGGCTCCATTCAGGAATGCGGAAGGGACGCCAGAAGCAGGGGGGAAGCTTGTGGCATTTTCTCTTTGTGTTCACCCCTACGCGGTATTTAGCCTCTCTACCCTTTCAACTTTGACCCTTCGGGCAAGGTCGCTTTCCCGAAGTCGTCGAACTGAACCGTGTGCTTCGTTGTGGTGACGTACCTAGTTTTCCCCCTCTACACCTGTCTCGCCTCTTGCACCTCAACGAACGCCCCCAATGATGTTTCCTGAAACAGACTGAAGGCTTACCTTCTCGTCTTTCTCAGGACAAAGTAAGACCTGCCTTAGGTTTACGCGGTGCCGAAAGCTTGCGCTTCTTTCTTTTTCTGCGATGCTTGTGAACCACCTCGATGGTATTGATGCACTGCTGAAGCATGGCGTTCTTGCTCTCATCAGCCACTGCGCTAGCCATGCCTACATTTGACGATGTCGAAACATCCTCTTGAGGCATGAAGAAGGTTTCCAGCTACTTACTTGGCCCAATAGGGCTGCTTGAACCTTCCTCATCCACGCAAGGAGCGCCTTCCGGCATCGTCCATACCTTTAGACCGGCCAAGGCGCCGTTCTCTATATACTCTACTTTCATATATTCTAGAATACGCTGGACCTTCTCTGGCGCGATCTGTTCCTCTCGCGCTTTATGACGCACCTCAACTTCTGGCGCTTTGCGACGCGCCCTGCTTTCAGACTCCGGTCTGAGTCTTTCTTTTTTTTGCTAACAGAAGTTCCGAATCTCCTGATTAGCTCTGCTTTTGCCCCGCCGTGGTGGTCTAGTGGCTAAGGTACTCGGCTGCTGACCCGCAGGGCGCGGGTTCGAATGCCGGCTGCGGCGGCTGCATTTCAGATGGAGGCGGAAATGTTGTAGGCCCGTGTGCTCAGATTTGGGTGCACGTTAAAGAACCCCAGGTGGTCAAAATTTCCGGAGCCCTCCACTACGGCGTCTCTAATAATCATATCGTGGTTTTGGGACGTTAAATCCCACATATCAATCAATACTTAGCTCTGCTTTGACAACTTTGTAGTTCTTCGCGTCCTGTTCACTGAGTCGCGCAACAACATCCACTGCCACTTAGGGCAGAGCCGTGAGTAGCTTCTGAGACCAGGTGTCTCGCTCACACTTCAGCCGCCTACAATTTCGTTCAAAGAGCCTAAGATACAGGCCGATATCCTATGATACCTCATATGGCTGCATGTACCTAGACATCTCGAACTCTGGATCACTGTCGAGAAGAAGTGCTCCTCGCTGGGGTCTCAACCTCTTCATCAACTCGTTGTCTTGTTTCAAAAAGTTTATCTTGAGGTCAAGTTTTTCGTTTTCTCTCTTTCCTTTCATCTGAGCTGCTCTTAACTTTCTTTGAATCATGAGGTCCCATTCTTCGCTTAGTTCATCATCATCAGCCCCCAAATCATTCATCGCTTTTATGATTACGGGTTTTCGTGCCAAACCCTTTGTATCAATCCCCAAATACTCATCTAACAGCAACAGTCTGAATTCTGCAGCTCCCGTAAGTCCAAGATCGTACTGAGTGCTCGCTACTTCCAAAATAAACTTCCCAAAACGGCGAAACTAAGTCTTTTTAACCAGTTCTAAAATTTGCCCTCTTTTAGAACCTGGTTCACTCAAAGGAAAAGCCGAGCACTCAACCATACGTGATCCATGTCTCGAGCCAGCTGCTTCTTGTGGGCCGACTGCTGTGTTCTCTTGTAGCTTCGTATCCCACCACTGCCAACCAGTTGTTGCGGCTCTCGGCGCTGTTCACCAGTAGTCGCTTCGGATCCCAGCGCTAATCAGCAGTTCTTGCGGGCCGGGGTCTGCCTGGTCTTTTGTGGTACCGCGGGGTAGCTTCCCGTTGAGGAAAGGAACGCTGACAAGATGGGGATACGAAAAACAAACAGGTTTATGGCACTATTTACAATTATTTACAGCATAAAGAGGTTGAGAGTTTCACAAACCACGAGCGTGGTGCTTTAACTGTTACATGGTTCAGAGTGACGTCCAGCACTCTGCAGCGTCGTTTTAAACCCTGTCGGGCTCCTCCTCTTTGATTGGAACGTCAATCAAACACACACACAAGACACCGCCCACAGGCCATAATTCAGTAGCACATGGTCCGCCGAATAGTCATTGCCCCTCTTGACATAATGCTCCGAGGATAGGGGAAATGAGGTTCCTTCTCGGAACAGTTTGGCAGTTAGGTTGCTCCTTCCGCCTTTCTCAGGAAGGACAGCCAAGGAATATATACTTGAATCAAGGATACACGACCTGTGCGGTCGGTCTGCTTCGCCTTCTTGCTAAACAAGCTGGCCCGGAGGAACTGCAAGTAGGGGCATTGGCTCATGGACCGTCTTCTAATCCTTATGTCGCTCCCCGCCACTGGATCCGAGAAACTGGGGTTCCGGGCGTGGGAGCGCTGCCCTGCTACGTTTCTCAGTGACAGCATGGCGCCTGCTAACGACGGTCATAACAGCATGTCTATTGTGGAATGTGCGCGTCTGTGGTTCACCACCCGCTAAAGCTATGGCATCAGCGTTGCCACATAAGCTGGAGTGGGTGTGTTACTCGGGTGTCGCAACGTGAGAATCTTGGTGACCTTTTGCGATATGCACTGTGTTGCGCGCCCATATGAGTGTTGTAGGTGTGGGCGAGGTGTGAGAAAAAAGCAACCAAGATGACCTCCTAGCGTGACACACTACGAGAGTAAACAAACCAGGTGGGGAGAATATGCATTGGTTTATGCAATATAAATCAAAGTGTGGTCATGGTGTGGGTTTGATAATTTTGACCTGTGCGAATAGGTACAGCTGCGTCACTTTCACGGAATCTATTGCCACCGGCTCATAATCATGTGCCAGATTAAAGCGTCCATGTGTAAGCGTTGGTCCCATGCTCGAAGTACAAACGCCTTGCTTGAACAAAACCATGCAAAGTTCTTCAAACCGAGAAATGACGTGAGCTTTGTAATATCGCTGTGACCAGCGTGATCGTCACTGAATCAATGCCGCTGAAACAATTATTGAGAAAGAAAAAAGACATACTTCGTTTTCTAAGGCATTGTGTCGTACTAAACGTTATCCTAATAAGATTTCTTACTTTTTTATTTTTTATTTAGCCTCTATTGCGTGCGTGTATTGCGCACAAAGATCACCTATTTATATTCAATGATTGATAAGTGGGACTTAACGTCCAAACGCCGCTATATGATTACAAGAGACGAGTAGTAAAGGGCTCCGGACATTTTGACCACCTGGCGTTGTTTAACTTGTACCTATATTTGAGTGGACGGGCCTACAGCAATCGCGCCTCTATCGAAAATACAGCCACCACCGCAGAGATTTCATCCCGTGACCTGCAGGTCAGCAGCCGAGTACCTTAACCACTAGACCACCGCGGCGGCGACACTTCATCATACTAAATTAGAGTTCAGCGAACTGGGAGCGTGGGGTAAACACAGACACGAACCTACGAGGAGGCACACAGCCCGAGCGCTCAACTAACAACTGGTTTATTCTCACGTTCGAAGGACATATAAGTACACAAAGGTGCGCATGTCAACAGGAATAACATGATAGTGTGAGCAGCAAGCATGACGTTCATTCGAAGCACTTCTTCACGAATTATCAATATAGTAAAACTCCCAGTCAAGTAGTGATAATGACGGATGGCTGATACATTGATTCCTATTTCTAGAGATAAGATATGCTTCGGAAATTTCACACGTGGTTTGAAGCGGATGCCGGAAAAGTACACTTGTTTTTTCAAACAACGGTTTCCACTTTAAGGAATTGCAATGTGAAGCTAAAAAAGAAAAAAAGACTATTTTTTAAGGAACTGAAATGCTCCCTGAGGCGTGCATTCAAACATCGCCGGGTCTGGCTGATGTACATGCGACTGCACGTTAGCGGTATGCTATACACCACTCCAAAAAAACACTTAACAAACTGTTTTGCATGTTTCGGCAAACATCCTCTGTTTTTTGACGCGCCCTGTGCCCTCCTGTGCACCATGGCGCATATACGGCCAAATTTATTGGATGCACAGAAAACAACGCGCACACCAAACCGGTTCCCCGCGCTTTTCAGTCCATGCGTCAATTTATGAATCTAAGGGATGACAGCCATGCGTTTGTTTCCTTTATTGCATTCTACAGAACACACACGCACGTTTATCACCGTTTCTCACCATCCGCAGAAGTCTCTCACACACCAATGCGATTAGATATGGCGGGTACCCAGCCTGGAATAACCGTCCTAGCCGGTTTAAGAAACCATGGTGCACCATGTGGATATAGACGTTTTCTAGCGCTGAACGAAAGAATGAGACAACGACTCCTCGTTTTATAAGCTTGGAATGGCCGGACGAGTAATTTAAAACAGGTTTCGCGGATCGAGGGTTATATTGCCAGCAAAGAGGATTGCATCTAGAGAATAGAGAAACGTCTAGAAAATGCAATTTATGATCACTCGGAACCGCCGATATAAAACGGAGGCCCATGCCCTCCATCTCGAAGCATGCCAAAATAGCGTCATAGTTCACTGCAGAACATTTCTTTACAAAAATCAGATAATCATCAACGTATCTTAAGATTTTGGTGCCTGACGGAAGTTTAGTGCTTAAGGCGCTGTTCACCTTCCCTAGGAAAATGTTGCTTAATGCAGGAGCCACACTGGAGCTCATACACACCCGATGTCTGCATGTACAGGTTTCCAAGCCATACAATGAAGGTCGACTTTAGGTAAAACGTCAAAATTTCTATGAAGGACTCAGCTGACACTCCTGTACGATTCCTGAATGATAGTTCGTCAATGTCTTCCACAATTCACTGCTCAATGCAGTTTAGCAACTGATCATGCGCCAAGGAATAGTATAGGTGACCTACAACCACACTAAACGCTGTTACCTCTGAAAACTCACTGGTGTTCAAGTATTCAACCACAACATCCTAGGTTTTAACGTAGAAAGGGTCGTTCACGTGCAACACAGATAAATGCTTCTGCAGATACTTAGACATAGCCAGCTGCTTCAAGTCCCTCTCCGAGATAATCTCGCGTAACGGCATTTCTGGTTTGTGCGTCTTTATGGAAAAGAGAATTTCCAACTCTGCGCATTTGGCCTTTGCCACAGAACAGGCGAGCTTTTCCAGGTTCACTATAATTAAAAGAGAGATTGCTCTGACTTGCAAGGCATTGATTCTTACAGAAATTGGTCGGAAATTTTGTTCCAGTGCTTCCTCAGCCTTGTTGAGGAATTCTTGCTCACTAATAACGACGAAGAACCCTTCCTTGTCAAATTCCCATCATGAATTTCCAACTGGTAGCTGATGACGGTAATCATCAGGAATCACCAACTAGCCCACCTTTCCATTTTATTGCTAAATTCTAGTCACATGAAAGAAAAGAATAATGCATTGCACTTCCCTATGAAAGCAAAGTCTGGCACGAAATTCACTCGCATTCTGTGGAGAGAGAAAACTTCTTTGCCTGCACAGCCACACCTTCGCACAGATACATTTATTGAAGCGGTGGCATGGCCGCTGGATAAAAATGCAGTGCTCGTGATAGTGGCCCCTGTTGCAGCGAAACTGAACCTTGCTTTTAAAAAGTTAATTACTCAAGGGCGGGAGGGGTGATGGCAGAACCATGGAGTACAAGTTTTCGAAGCAAACAAAAACACACAGCTTTTAGTCCCCGCCTCTTTATCAGCTTACGTCGCCTTGGCATTAACTTAACGACAACGTATGCAATGATCCCCACATTTAAGTACAACGTGCACTACGTGCTCTTATTTCTTTATTATTTGCTCAGTTTAGCAGGCATCGTGAGGCGACTGTTGGTAGCGTGGGGGAGGAGAGAGAGAGGGCGCGGACGTGCATGCGCAATAATGATGGGTCACGCTGTCTACTGGATTACGCTCGGCCCTATGCTGCTTCACATTTGAAAACAAATTAAAGAGAGTCCACGCACTGAGCCAATCGGTTTTATGCGAAGCAGGCACTCAATGAATTGTCTATGCTACATTTTTTTTGCTTAGAGCATAGTTTTATTCATTTATTTATTTATTCGTATTGCAATCCCTATTACAGAGATTTTAGCAGGGTGGTTACAGATATAATTTTCACAATTTTGGCACTCAATAATGCATAAACCAAACAAACAAAAAATAGAACGGCATGATGTGAACAATCAGGTCAAATTTGCTGCAAACAACTTTAAGGATGGCTCCATCACTTGGTTATTAGTTAGTCCATTCCACTGAGTTACTGTACGAGGGAAAAAGGAATACTTGAGTTCTTTCGGAACCGGAAAGGGGTTCTTGTAAGTTGATGCCTTTGGCGGGTGGCGTACCCAAAAGAAAAGGAAATGATATTGGAAACATCAAGCTTGTAATGCCCTTTAATGATTTGGTAAAGAAATTGTAGTCGTATTGAACGATTTTCTTCGGTAACTGAAGGCTCATTGGCACGATGTAGGAGTTCAGTTATAGAAGTGCGTTCAAAGCTAATAAAGATAAAGCGGACTGCCTTTTTCTGCACGTTTTTCAATTTAGTTATGTTAGCTTTAGTGAAGGGGTCTCAAATAATCACTCCATATTCTAACACTGGGCGAATGATAGTCCTGTACGCTAGAGTACGCACCGTGGAATTAGAATGTTTTAGAGCTCTTCGAAGGAAGAATAGTTTTTGGTTAGCGTTTTCAATTACGGAGTCAATATGTTTAGTCCAGCTAAGGTCATTGGTAATCCAAAGGCCAAGATATTTAATGTTAGTTACCTCAGAAAGGGTGAAACTTGCGGTGGAATTAAATAGTAGGGGTTTTTTCTTGTGGGTTATTCGTATAAATACTGTTTTATCGAAGTTAATTGACATCTGCCATAAATCACACCACTTCACAATGTTATCAAAGGCACTATTCAGAATAATTTGATCGCTTACATTGGATATTTCAGAATATATGACACAATCATCTGCATACAACTTGATTTTTACAGGAATTTTATTCACAATATCATTGATAAAAATTAAGAACAAAAGGGGTCCAAGAACCGTACCCTGTGGGACGCCAGAGTCAACGGTTGCCTCTTCTGAACAGAATTCATTAAAAACAACAAATTGTTTACGGTTTATAAGGTAGTCTGCTATCCATTTTTTTAGGTGCGGATTTTCAAGTGTTTTCTCTAATTTAAAAAGTAATTTCTTGTGTGAGACTTTGTCAAACGCTTTTGAAAAGTCCGTAAAGATGGCGTCAGTTTGTGTCCCATTGTTAATTGAAGTTGCGAAATCGTGAATTGTTTCGACAAGTTGTTGAGTACAGGTCGAATAGCCTTTTCTGAATCCGTGCTGGTGTTTTGTTAAGATATTATGCTTACTAAGAAACTCAGAGATATGCGTATGTATTATGTGTTCTATAAGCTCAGAGGTAGTTGACGTTAATGAAATAGGATGATAATTCGAGATAAGTTGCTTTTTACCCGACTTATAAAGAGGCTTGACTCTGGCGGCCCTCCAATCATCTGGTACTTGACTTTCGTGTAGCGAATTTGAAAATAAAACATACAGATATTTGGCGATCCACTCGGCATAACGCTTTAAAAATGCGTTTGGAATGCTACACGGTCCGGGTGTCTTTTTAACATTGAATTTAAGTAGCATATTTAGAATGCTGTGCTCACTGATTATAACGTCAGGTATAGGTGGATAATCTGCATCAAATGAGGGAAGAACATTATTGTCAATGGTGAAAACCGATTTGAATTGTTGATTAAAGGCATTCGAAATAACCTTGCTATCATGCACATCAACTCCATCAACTACAAAAACATTACATTCAGTAGATGTAGGCTTAATGCTCCGCCAAAATCTTTCAGGACACATTTTAATGAAGTTTGGTAATGATTCATCATAATACAGCTGTTTGTCAATATGGATTTGGTGTTTTAGTTTAGTTGCAATTTCTGAAATCTCTTCGTTTATACCAGCAATATTCCCAAGACTACGACACTTTTTCATCGTTTTAACTTCCTTTTGAGATGCAACGTGTCCGGAGAAATCCAGGGGCTCCTTTCTTTCTTCTTTTTAACAACACATGGAACGAAGCGATCAATACATTCATTCACCAAGTTTTTAAATGAGTCCCAGTGGCCTTGCACATCAGCAGTACTGTTTAAAAACGAGTCGAAGTTGAGGGTGAGATCTATAGTTGATGTATCGTCAGCTCGCGAAAAATTTCGAAAACATGACGTTTTTTGTTTTCGTGCCATAGAGCCATTTGCCAGGGTCTACAGTACAGCACTGTGGTCAGAAATACCAGAAACCACTTCACAAGAGGCCGAAGACTTAATACATCCCCTAACAAAAAAGAGATCAAGTACTGACTTCGAACTTCCCTGCACCCTAGTGAAATCGTGAACAACTTGTAACAAATCAAAAGTAAAAGCAACGTCGAGCATTGCTTCTCCTATGATATCGTTATGCTTAGTAGTTGAAAGAGAGGTCCAGTCCATATCTGGTAGGTTGAAATCTCCTGATAAAATTATCCGAGCTCCCGACTTTGCATGAGTAACAGATATTTTTTTAATTCATTGATGACTTCAATGAACGATGTCGGGGGTCTGTATATGGAAGCTAGAATATATTGAATATTATTGTGGTAAATTTTGCAGAATAAGCCTTCCACTTGAGGAATATCTGGCATCCTAATTACTTTGAGACATTTCTTAAATACAACTGCAACGACTCTTCCCTTACTTTCGCGATCTTTTCTTAGCACACTATAACCAGGTGGAATTATTTCACTATCAAATATTGTACTATGCAACCATGTTTCTGTAAGTGTTATTAAGTCTGGATCATGAGTAAGAAGCAATAATTCTAATTCAGTTGCTTTGTTTACCACACTTCGGCAATTTACATTTAGGATTCTTAATGGTTCAGATACAGGATCACGACGTCAGTTTCTCTTCTTCTTTTGAAGTTTAAAGCGTGATTTTTCGGTTTCATTCCAACCATACAGGGTGTCATCAATGCTCAATTTGTCGTATATTAGCTTAGCCTTTGCGCCATTTCTCTTTTCTTCAGCCGCGCTCTTCCACAAATTTCTTCGTACTTCCCGTACCCTGCCAGAGAAGTCCTCAGAAATAGACATCGTAGTTCCCTTTAGCTTAAATGCGTTCGTTAATACAGAAGTCTTTTCCCGATAATCAATTTTATGATTACTGGACGTGGCTTATTTCCAACCTTACGGCCAAGCCTATGGCATGTTTCAATGACGGATGTCATTACCTTCAAAGTTTTTCTGAAAAAATTCTGTTACTTCATTCAGTAGTTCCTCGTTAGATTCTCTAGCAGGTTCTTCTATTCCATATATAATTAGGTTTTTTCTGCGGGATCCGTTTTCTAGATCGTCAACTTTCAACACAAGCATACAAATCTGTTCATCTCGTTTTGACATAGCAATCTCGATACCTTGTACTTTACTTGTCATGGTAGCTAAAGCAGATAACTGCACTTCAAGCCCTTCTATGCGCTGGGTTAAATCAGAAATTTTTTTCTCGATTCCATGTTGAGAGCACTTTATGGCGTCAAGTGAGGCAGTAATTTGTGCCTGACCATTTAACAGTTCTGACAACATCTGCTCTGTAGGACCTGGGTTTGCCTCTACATCCCCGCATCTCAACAGATCTAGCGGCACAGAACAAACAGCAGAAATTAAACCCCTTAAACGTAGTGGGCAGGGCAGCAGCACCTGAAATTGGTCGTCACTGAACGCATGAATAATTACAACCCTGCAGCGCGAAGCGAAAAGGGTTGAGCATCATGCCAGGAATGCTGCTGCCAAGCCCACTGGTGAAGTCCCGTTGCGCTGGCGCTCTTATAGCCGGCGATTCTCCCACGTGAGGTGACGTCACCAAAGATAGCAACCATGTTGAGTCATTGGAGTGGAGCAAACACGATCCATCCAGGGCGAAGTTATCACCCTCCGAAGATGACACGCAGCCAAAGGCAACGAGTCTGTGCGCATGCATCGTCTGCGAAGCGTAGTAGTGCGGCCACGAAGAGGCTCCCAGCAGAACAGTGACAGCCTGCAGCACGAAGCGAAAACGGTTGAGCATCATGCCAGGAATGCTGCTGCCAAGCCCACTGCTTGACATGAGGTCGACATACGGGTTTTAAATGCGAAGCATTTCCGAGCGAAGTTCGGTGAGTTTGACAATATCTATCTATCTATACGGGAGCGGGAGTGGCCGCGTCAGCAGCACGTGTACGTGAGCTCTGCACAAGTCTGCCTATAACTTTAGCAATTTTGGTTCTAGGAGGGTCAGAGTGGTGTCTATTTGTTCGTGAAGATAGAAGGAGTTCAACCGCTACAAATACTGCTATTACAAACGAAAATTTTAAATTTTAGGAGCGAAAAACAGTGTGAATCTGTAAAAACAACAACAGTCGGACCACGTGTTTTTTACGATTGCTTGTAGCTTCGTTATTATTCTACCGGCAAACTTCTTACTTATAATGTTGAAAGTCCTTAGAGTAGACCTGACGCTGCTGAAGTTTGATCAGGCTAGGTTTAATAGTTTCAGAGTTATTCTGCAATCAAAATGAAGCCTGATCACTAAAAAGATTAAATTGGTAATATCAACTCGCAAACGCATTTATATTTTGTCCGCTTAATATAATAATAAACCGCACCCCATAGGCTACCAGGAGGCCCAATTCTGTACACTCCAGGCCCTAAATAAGGTGGTAATCAGCAAAAAGCTCATTTCATTAAAACAAATTCTCAAAAAGAGCTACGAACGCCACCGAAAAATAGCTAATATCTTCTTTTAGAACACACCAGCCCGGTTTTTTCCGTGTAAAAATAATTTTGATAGCTTAAGGTAACCGAAAGATACAGAGTTAGATAGAATATAACAAAAACCGCTAATAAACGTGTGGCGCCCGCGTCTTCCCTCGCTCAGAGGAGGAGGGTGGCTCACTGCTCAGGAGAAAGCTACACCCGTCAGATCAAAGTCTTGAACCACGTGTGTTTTTTTCCTTACGATCGCTTTTAACTTTGCTAATAACCTACCGGGAAACTTCTAACTCATACAGTGCGAAGCCCTAATTGTAGACCTATCGCCGCTCAGGTTTCATCAGGACAGCAGTAAAAGCACCGGAACTATTTCGTGACCAAAATAATCCTAATCACTAAAAAGATTAATTTGGTAACATCACCTCACGAATTTAAATTTTGTCCGCTTAATATATCAATAAACAGCACCCCATAGGCTAATCGGAGGCCCAACTCCGTACTCTCTAGACCCTTAATTAAGGGGGTAATCAGCAGAAATCTCATTTCATTAAAACATTTTTATAAAAATAACCACAAACTTGACCGATACACCGCTGAAACCTACATTTAGAACATAACAATCCGGGTGCGGCGATGGCGTAGTGGTTAGAGCATCCGCCTCGCATGCAAGAGGTCCGTGGTTCAAATCCCGGTGCCGCACAGTTCCCAACCGAAAAAAAAATCCGCGTGTTGATGGAACTGCATTAAGAGGCCTGGGGTGCGGCCTCACCGGCAACCACCGCCGGGAACGCACTCCTTCACCATAGAAGGATTGGCCCACCTGGTGCAGTATCTGGCCACTACCTCCCACACGCATACGTCAAATAACTCATGGCCCTCAGTTCCCAACAACTGCGAAGCAACTGACCATGGCGGCGGTCAGATCTGCAACGCAGCAGAGGGTGCTAAGAATCTCTGGACTACAGGCCGCCTTTGGAACCTGAACTTGGCAACGTTTAACGCTAGAACCTTATCTAGTGAGGGAAGTCTAGCTGTACTATTCGAGGAGCTAGAGGGTGTTTATTGGGATATAATAGGGCTCAGTGAGGTTAGGTGGACAGATTAGGCCTATACTGTGCTACAGAATGGGCACGTCCTTTGCTATCGGGGCTTGGCAGACAGAAGAGAACTGGGAGTGGGGCTCCTAATTCACAGAAACATAGTTGGCTACATGGAGGAACACTATAGCATTAATGAAAAGGTGGTAGGTATTGTAATTAAACTGAATAAAAGATACAAGATGAAGGTAGTACAGGCTTACGCGCCTACATCCAGGCGTGATGACGCTTCAGTTGAAAGCTTCTATGAAGACAATGAATCGGCAATGAGTAAGCTAAAACACGTTATACTATAGTGATGGGCGAATTTAATGCAAAGGTAGGGAAGAAGCAGGCTTGAGACCAGGCAGTAGGAGATTATGGCATCGGCACTAGAAACGCCAGAGGAGAGCTGCTAGTAGAATTCGCAGAACGCAATAATTTGCGGATTTTGAATACTTTCTACCAAAAACGAGAAAACCGCAAGTGGACCTGGAGGAGCCCTAATGGCGAAAATAAGAACGAAACAGACTTTATAATGACTGCACACCCAGGAATCGTGCAGGATGTGGAAGTGGTTGGCAAGGTACGATGCAGTGACCATAGAATGGTACGGTCTCGAATTCGCCTAGACTTGAAGAAGGAACGACAGAAACTGATACGCAAGAAGCCAATCAATGAGCTATCACTGAGAGGGAAAGTACAAGAATTCAGAGCGTCGCTGCAGATCAGGTACTCGGCTCTTAGTGAGAAAACCAACCATAGCGTTGATACAATGAATGATAATCCAACGAGTATCATTACGGAGTGTGCAGTGGAAGTTGGAGGCAGGGTAGTTAGACAGGACACTGGCAAGCTTTCCCAGGAAACGAAGAACCTAATTAAGAAACGTCAAAGCATGAAAGTGTCAAGTACAACAGACAAAATAGAACTGGCAGAGCTTTCAAAGTTGATTAATAGACGTAAGGTATCCGACGTAAGAAGGTATAACATGGAGAGAATTGAACACGCTCTGAAAAATGGAGGAAGCGTCAAAGCAGTGAAGAGGAAACTTGGGATAGGCAAAAATTGGATGAATTCACTACGGGACAAAAAAGGCAAAATAACTACCAATAAGGATATGATAGTTAAAATGGCGGAGGAGTTTTACAGAGATCTGTACAGTAGCCGAGACAACCACGACCTTAATACTGTAAGAACTAGCAGTAACCCAGATGACACCCCACCAGTAATGATAGATGAAGTCAGAAAAGCTTTGGAGAGCATGCAAAGAGGCAAAGCTGCTGGTGAGGATCAGGTAACATCAGATCTGCTGAAAGATGGAGGACAGATTGTGTTAGAAAAACTAGCCACCCTGTTTACGAGGTGTCTCCTGACGGGAAGAGTACCAGAGTCTTGGAAGAACGCTAGCATCATCTTAATACATAAGAAAGGAGATGACAAGGACTTGAAGAATTACAGGCCGATCAGCTTGCTCTCTGAAGTATACAAGCTATTCACAAAGGTAATTGCTAACAGAGTAAAGAAAACATTAGAATTCAATCAACCAAAGGAACAAGCAGGATTTCGAACAGGCTACATAACAATTGACCACATTCATACTATCAATCAGACAATGGAGAAACGCTCAGATTATAACCAACCACTATACATAGCCCTCATAGATTACGAGAAGGCGTTTGATTCAGTAGAAATATCAGCCGTCATGCAGACACTGCGGAATCAGGGCGTAGATTAAGTATATATAAACATTCTGGAAGAAATCTACAGGGGATAAACTGCTACCACAGTGCTTCATAAAGAAAGCAACAGAATACCAATCAAGAAGGGTGTAAAGCAGGGGGACACAATCTCCGCAGTGCTATTTACCGCGTGCTTACATTGGACATGATTCTTGGCCAGTAATATTTTTCTTTGATGCGTGTCAGTGTTCTTGTGAAACCGAGGTGGCCCGCAGTGGCTTCGTCATGGCAGGCTTGTAAAATTTCGCTGCGGAGAGCTCCAGGAACTACCAGCAGATAGCTTCTACCTGTTGATGAAAAGTTCCTTTTGTACAGAATTCCGTCCCGTAAACAGAATGACGATACGTTCTTCGAAAACACTCTTGTTGCATTGGCGGCTCGTCCGTTCAAGAATTCTATGAGCGAGTTGAGCTCCCGATCATCTTGTTGTTGCCGAGAAATGATAGCTGCATCAACAACTCCTAAAAAACCTGGGAAATCATCATCCTCTATAGCCGGTGATTCAATCGGTGACCTTGACAAAGAGTCGGCGTCTAAGTGTTGCCTTCCGGACTTGTAAACTACGGTCATGGCGTACTCTTGGAGCCGTAAGCTCCATCGTGCTAAACGTCCAGATGGGTCTTTCATGTTGGTCAACCAACAAAGAGAGTGATGGTCGCTTACGACTTGGAAAGCGCGGCCATATAGGTACGGGCGGAACTTCGCAACTGCCCAAACCACGGCCAGACACTCCTTCTCCGTTGTTGAGTAGTTGGACTCGGCGCGTGTCAACGTTCCGCTAGCGTAGGCAACCACTCTCTCCACACCATCTTGGCAATTGACAAGAACAGCACCTAGGCCCACATTGCTGGCGTCTGTATGGATGGCTGTTGGTGCATTCTCGTCGAAGTGAGCGAGGACAGGTGGAGTTTGTAGACGCTGTCGCAGCTCGTTGAATTAAGCTTCTTGCTCTTCACCCCATACAAATGCGATGTCTTCCCTTGTAAGGCGGGTGAGTGGAGAGGCGATGTGTGCAAAGCCTGCTATAAATCGCCGGTAGTAGGCGCAGAGACCCAGAAAACGCCTGACCGCTTTCTGATCAACAGGCCTTGTGAACTTTGCGGCGGCTGCTGTTTTATCTGGGTCAGGCTTCACACCTTCGCGACTGATCACGTGTCCCAGGAACTGGATTTTTCGAAGCCGAAGTGGCATTTTTCCGGTTTGAGTGTGAGTCCAGCGGACCGTATGGCTTGAAGGACTGACAGTAGCCGCTTTAGATGCTCTTCAAACGTGGCCGAAAAAACGATCACGTCGTCGAGGTACACAAGGCAAGTTTTCCATTTCAGGCCGGACAGAATGGTATCCATTAATCTCTGAAACGTGGCTGGGGCTGAGCATAGACCGAAAGGGAGGGCTTTGAATTCATAAAGCCCGTCTGGCGTCACGAAGGCGGGCTTTTCTCGGTCGCGCTCATCTACTTCTATTTGCCAGTATCCACTTTTAAGGTCCATTGACGAGAAGTAGCGCGCATGCCGTAGCCTGTCCAAAGAGTCATCGATTCGTGGTAATGAATAAACGTGTTTTTTTGTAACATGGTTCAGCTTACGATAATCAATGCAGAAACGCAAGCTGCCGTCTTTCTTTCTCACGAGTACCACTGGCGATGCCCAAGGACTTTTTGATGGTTGGATAACGTCATCCTCTAGCATCTTCTTGACTTGCTGCTGGATTACCTCATGTTCTTTCTGAGCGACGCAATATGGGTTCTGTCGGATAGGTCTTGCTGTGTCTTCAGTAATTATACGATGCTTAGTCAGAGGCGTTCGACCCACTCGTGATGTCGATGAGAAGCAGTCCTTGAACTGGTCGAGCAGCTCCATAAGACGACATCTTTCAGTCGGTGTTAGACTCGGACCGACATCGACTGGTGGTGAATGTGGAGGTAATTGAGCTGTGGCTTCCCCTTGAATTAGAAGACAGTCGTGAGAGTAGTCGAGCTCTTCGAGGTACGCCACAGTCGTGCCTTTACCGATGTGCCGGCGCTCATTCGTGAAGTTGGTCAAAAGCACGCCTGCGCGCCCATCAACTAAGCTGACGATACCGCGAGCGATGGCGATGCCTTGGTGAAAAAAAAGGTCAGTGATGCGTTCGACTATGGTGTCTTCATTACAGTGCACGGCGCAACACACGGCAACAAGACTACATGACAGTGGTGGCACGCAGACGTCATCGTCGACCACACGTAACACCCTGGGTTCTTGGTCTGGATCAGTGGTCACAGACTTGTCAGCGGCGAATGTGATCACACCGTCGCGTATGTTGACCACAGCACCGTACTCTCTTAAGAAATTCATTCCCAGAATCATAGGTTTGCAGCACTCCGGTAGGATCAGAAATGTGGCTACAAAAGCCACATTCTCGATAGTGAGTCTTGCTGTACATTTTCCCGTGGGAGTCATTATCTGGCCTCCAGCACTTCGGATATAAGGGCCCGTCCATTCCATCCTGACTTTCTTGAGTTCGTCTGCCAATCGTTCACTCATTATGGAGAAGTCTGCACCCGTATCGACTAAGGCCGTCACTTCAACGCCGTCAATCGCCACAGTGAGGTCGGCAGCCACAGTGTTTTCGGCGAAGTCTTCATCGTCGTGTCTCACGTGTTTCGGCAGCAGTGGGGGTTTTTCGGCAATTCGACGGCTTGCAACCTTCCCCCCAGAGGTCGCTGCTTTTAGTTTCCCCGCCATGGGCTGGGAGACCAACCTCTGACGGCGTCAGCAAAACTACGGCGGCTTGGTGAACCAAAGCGAGCCGGTGATGGTGACCGCGTCCGGAAGGTAGAAGAGCCTTCTCGCCTGCCAGCCTGGTCGTCGTCGATGGGGGCACGGCTTTCGTCGAACTGTCGGCGCGTAGCTGTAGGTGCACTACCGCGGTATTACGCTCGGCGATGTGGGCAAAAACGGCAAATGTGCCCTGGCTCTCCACAGTTGTAGCAGAGTGGTCGACGATCCGCAGTGTGTCATATGTCGGTCTTCCGCATATAGGGGCGCCTGACAGAATCCTGCTGAGCCCAGGCTGCCACAGGATACAGTTCGAGGTACTGCGGCGCTGGAATGGGCGTGGGTCGACGAATAGCGTCTGCATAGCTGTATCTGTTCGGCTGGTACGATACTTCTGGAGCCAATGGACGACGCACAGCGTCTGCATAGGTACACGATTTTGGACGGTGCGGTGGAGCGGAATATTGCTGAGGAGAGGCAAACGCTTGTCGAAGTTCATGCCGAACTATTTCAGCGACGGAGGCTACCGCGGACTCCTGCTGCGGAGGCGCCTGTGACTGCAATGTGTATTTTGCGTTCTCCTTCGCGATCTCCTCACGCACGATCTGTCTAATCAAGTGGCGTAGAGCAAACTCGTCGTTTGCGGTAAGTGCGGTGGCGCCTGCAGCTGCGCCGGTGGCCGGGCGATCAGACAGTTGGTACCGTTGCTATAGCGCACGCTCTATTGCGGTGGCCTCCCTGGTGAACGCGTCCACTGTTGTCGGCGGATTGCGCACAAGACCAACCAATAGCTGCTCTTTGACGCCCCTCATGAGATGGGTTAGCTTTCGAGCCTCGGGCGTGTTGGGGTCCGCGCGGTGGCCCAAGCGCACCATATCCTCAGCAAACATGGCGACGCTTTCATGCAGCTGTTGGGTGCGTCCTTCAAGAAGGCGTTGTGCGTTTTCGCGTCGGTCCGCGTTACCGAAGGTGTGAAGAAACCGACCACAAAACTCCTCCCATGTCGTCAATGTTGCCACCCGGTTTATAAACCATGTCTTCGCGCCGTCTTCAAGGGCGAAGTATACGTGGAAGAGCTTTCCATCGAGACTCCAGTAGTTTGATTTAGCTACCCGTTGGAACTGCTCAAGCCAGTCTTGCGCATCTTCGTTCGGCCGGCCATGAAATGGTTCAGGAGTGCGCATATTCTGGACCGTCACCTGTGCAGGACTCCTTGCCATTTCTTGAGTAGGGGTGGTTGCGGAAGTGTTGCTCCCTTTAAAAGGCGAAATTCTGGTTCAAGACCTTGAAGGCGACGGCTTGAGCGGTGCACAGGCGTCTCCACGCGTGGCTGTCTCGTAGGGCTGGACTCGGGGCTTCTCACAGGGGTGCTGATCATGAGGTGGTAGTACCCAGCACCTCCACCAGTGTCGCGGGTTATAAATGACAGGGGGTTTATTTAAAAACACGGGCAGTGGGACTTGTAGAGACGCTCTCAGAGAAGGCCGCTAAGATTGTCGTCTTCTTCACTCTGCTGCGTTGCGCCTCTCGAGCAAATCCGCGTTCTTCGTTGTCGTCGCTATCTCGCCGCTAAATGCAGCTATGCACGCGGCATTAAGAGGTTTTCAGAAACCTGGAATGGGAACAGTTAGGGATAAGAGTTAATGGAGATTACCTTAGTAAGCTGCGCTTCGCCGATGACATTGCATTGCTGAGTAACTCAGGGGACGAATTGCAACTCATGACTACGGAGTTAGACAAGGAGAGCAGAAAGGTGGGTTTTAAAATTAATCTGCAGAAAACGAAAGTAATGTGCAACAACCTCGGAAAGGAGCCGCACTTCGAGATAAATAATAGTGCGCTTCAAGTTGTAAAAGACTATGTCTACTTAGGGCAGGTAATAACCGCACAGCCTAACCACAAGATTGAAGTAACTAGAAGACTAAGAATGGGGTGGAGTACATTCGGCAAGCACTCTCAAATTATGACAGGTAGATTGCCACTATCCCTCAAGAGGAAGGTATATAACAGATGTAACTTGCCGGTACTTAGCTACGGAGCAGAAACCTGGAGACTTACAAAGTGGGTTCAGCCTAAATTGAGGACGACGCAGCGAGCAATGGAAAGAAAACTGGTAGGTGTAACCTTAAGAGACAAGAAGAGAGCAGAGTGGATTAGGGGACAAACGGGGGTTAAGGATATTGTAGTTGAAATAAAGAAGAGGAAATGGACATGGGCCGGGCATGTAGCGCGTAGACAGGATATCCAAAGTACCTAGTTAATATTTTAGCAACAGTGCCAAGTGCTGTGGGGCTGGTGTCAGTCAAACTAGTTTAGGTCACGCGTCGGAGCGTTCGGGTTAAGATGGCTGACGATTGGACATGCCTATGAGAGGATAATGCAGTTTTGCACTCTGCTCGACCCTGTTCTAGTTTATCGCCGTCCTTGCAAGTGTTCTCACAGTGCCGCGAGGGCTGTACTCACCACATGTTCAAGATAAGACGATGGTATCTGGTCTTCCCGATGGACGCTTATGCCACTGAGCCAGAAGCCATGACTGATCGAGGATGGCTGCCATACATATGGGCGTAGTATGTATGTCATGATGCGTAGTATGTACTACGCAACATGAGCGTAGTACATACTACGCTCATGACGCGCTCGCGGTCGTTTCGCTAGCTTCGCATATACATCCCATATTGCGTGACGTGAATGCGTGACGAATGTACATGACTGGTGCGAGCATGATAATCACTCGTGGTGATTTCGCTAGTTTCACATATGCCAAATTTGCTGTTAAGTGAATGGACCACGAAGGTAAATGACACGTCCAAACATGATGATCATGTCATGCATGTCATGTAAAACATGACTACATGCTACGCTCATAGTGCGCTCGCGGCCATTTCGCTTGGTTCACATATAGCCGATTTGGCGTTACGTGACGGGAATTAATGACGAAGGTATATGACTGGAACAAACATAATAATCATGATATGCATGTCATGTAAAAAGATGACCACATTCTGTGCTCATGATGCGCTCGTCACCATCGCGCTAGCTTCACATATATCAAATTCGGTATTACGTGGCATGAACAGACGACGAATATAAATGACACATCCAAAATTATGATAATCATTACAGCGTGTCGCACAAATTACGACTACATTCTACGCTCATAGCCCCGCCGCGGTGGTCTAGTGGATAAAGTACTCGGCTGCTGACCCGCAGAGCGCGGGCTCGAATCCCGGCTGCGGTGGCTGCATTTCCGATGGAGGCGGAAACGTTGTAGGCCCGTGTCCTCAGATTTGGGTGCACGTCAAAAAAACCCCAGGTGGTCTAAATTTCCGGAGCTCTCCACTACGGCGTCTCTCATAATCATATAGTGGTTTTGGGACGTTGAACCTCACGTATCAATCAATGCTACGCTCATAGCGTACTCACGGCCGCTTCGCTAGCTTCACATACACCGAATTTTGTATTACGCGATGTGATTGGACGACTACCACAAATTGCAGGAGCAAACATGCCCATCGTAATATGAAAGCCAAGTACGTCATAATTTACGTCCACCTCTTAACGCTGTGCTGGCTTTATTGTGACAATTGAAATTTCCTCATTTGTGCTTCACATATCATTGATTCCACTGTACGTGGGTTAGTAATTATGCTTTGCACCCCCACGTTTCAATTACTTTGTGCAAATGTTGGAAGCCATTCAAAATAGCGCAGCGAGATTTATCACTGGTAAGTACAAGTATCAATCATTCAAGCTGCACCCTAATAAAAAAAGACCTTCCATTC
The DNA here is from genome assembly GCF_043290135.1 of Rhipicephalus microplus. Classification (NCBI taxonomy): domain Eukaryota; kingdom Metazoa; phylum Arthropoda; class Arachnida; order Ixodida; family Ixodidae; genus Rhipicephalus; species Rhipicephalus microplus. The sequence continues at coordinate 71,913,885 of NC_134700.1, forward strand.
ATGTCACTTGATCAAGGCCGCGTCATTGCCCTCTTGTGTTTATCTCGTAGATACATCAACAATAGCTGTTTTTTTTTAGTTTTCACATAGGTCGTGCCGAGTGGAGGTGATTGGCCAACTATAGGGTGAATTTTGCCGCACTTTCTCCACTGCTTCATCCCTAGGAACGCTGGTTAGTTATATATTTTGAAGTTCCCATTGCGAATTGAAAATATGCAGTGGGCCCACAATTAATAAAGAGAATCGTTTCGTCGCAGCAATGTCATCCTGAACGGCGAATAAAACATCATTAGGAGTGTACAACAGAGTAGAGACTGCGAAAGAAAGAAGAGCAGGTTTTGATTATGGCAAGTCCAGTTTTTGAAGAGGTGGTATGTTTTTCTTCAATAAATTGAAACGGCGGCGTGATAACGAAAAATGAATGATCGTTTTTTATGTACACTAAATGTACATAAAAGAACTCAATAAACCTTATCTGTGCAAGTAAAATTGAGGGATGTAACGTGGCAACAAAATTTTGTGATTACAACATTCATCATCATTGAATTAGACAGCTCGGTGCACCAGCAATATAACAAGTGATTGTACTCTGCAGAAGCCATCACTGTAGGGTCTGATAAATTTTGCCATATTTTAGGCGTGCGAAATTGTGTCACCATAATGTGTACTCTAGGTGAGAAGATAGGCATGATCGGTGCCGAAAAGGATGTTTTCGCAAGAAAATCATCTTTTGCATTTACAACAAACTTTTGTGTCCAGGTGCCCAGAATAAATGAATGCTTCGCAGTTAACAGGAAACCAATGATTCAAAAGTTCAAGTCTAGGTGAGCAATAAATCCGACTACTTTTACCGCTTCATTTTCCTCTGCCCACATTTCGATGCATTCACAGCGCATGTATTTTTTTTGCATTCAGAGTCAAACACAGGCATTCAAATCATCACGATAACCTCGAGCCACAGTGCAATAGAACGGCTTTACAGATCACAATATATCCTTGCCTAATCGTGAAGATTTTCATGATGACCTTATCTCGTTGCGTTTCACTATAGTATATTTGTGTTGCACCTTGCCGTTTATGAATTGTTTTCTTTGTTCGCTTCTTTGTTCTTTTTTAGTTTTTGCCTGTTTTTCTACAATAAATATAATAATGCACCCCTTGCTGAACGCCCTTTATTGTGTTTGTAAAAAATTCGGAAATTCCAAATTTGTTAGTGCACCCTATGGACATATCATCGGTCCAAGTCTGGTCTCTTGTTTTGATATAATAATATGTGCGGTTTATACCGGCCAAAAACCATCATATGATTATGAGAAATGACGTAGTGAATGGTTCCGGAAATTGGTGTTCTTCAACCTGCTGTTCTTCAACGAGCACCTAAATCTGAGCACACAGGCCCACCATCTTTCGGCCTCAATCAGAAATTCAGCCGCCGCAGCCGGAATTCGATCCCGTGACCTCCGGGTCAGCAGCCGAGTACCTTAGCCACTAGACCACCGCGACGGTGCGCGGTTTCTTGTTTTCACTGATGCGCCTTTACAGTAGGCTAAATTTCCACATTCTCTTTTAGGGGCGTAGCTCCTTACAGCGGCACCCATTTATCCCTCGCAGTCGTTGTAGTGTGTAACAAGTATAACATTTTGACCTCCAAGGTGGTGCCGGTGAGAGATTTCTTCTCTGCGTTGATGAACAATAAAAGATACTGCACAATGTACGTGCCAATTGCTGCTAAGGGGGAAAGAGAGACAAGGACATTCACTTCTAGTTAACGCGCACGCTGCATTCTTCATTAGCAGCCATTGGCATGTACACTGAGCACTATCTGACAAGAAAGGGTTGCTACATTATACTCGCTGGGTGTAACCTCCTTAGATTTAGAAAGGCTTAGCGAGCGTTGAGCCGCAGTGCCTTGAATACAATGAAGTAGTATATATATACCATGAACTCGAGGTGGTTCAAGGTGGGAAGTAGATACGAAGCGCAAGCCGTAAGAAAGTAAAAGCCGAATTCTCCTGTATCTCATTTCCCATTAGCATCCATTGGCATGTACGTTGAGCACTATCTGACAGAAAAAGGTTGCTACGTTATATTCGCTGGGCGCAACCTCCTTGGTTTTAGAAAGGTTTAGCGAGCGTTGGGCCGCAGTGTCATGAATATAGTGAACTAGTATATACCATGAACTCGAGGTGGTTAAAGATGGGAAGTAGACCCGAAGCGCAAGCCATAAGAAAGTGTGCGTGTGTCACCTCTCGTTTAGTCCTTGAAATGTCCACTGGATGGCGGTGCTTCTATATGGGGAATATATGATGAAAAAATGCGAGATGATGGTAATTGGAGGGTTGAATAGATGAACGAATGGACACACAAACAGATGCATAGTTGGACGCATGAACTGACGCAGGATCGGATGCATGAACGAACGCAGGGACAGACGCAAGAACAGACGCACGAACAGACGCACGCACGGACAGGCGGATGGACGCATGGACGGTCACATAGACGGACGCATGGACGGACGGAAGCAAGAACGAATGGACGGACGAATGCTTCACCCCACTCTCCATCATTCGCTCCGTGGTTATGCTGCCATTTTTTCTGTTCTTTTAAGGGGCTAATCGGCAAGTAGCTTCTCCATTATCATTTAATAAATGGTGCTGCCCTATATATATGCATGCAAAGTGTAGTTAGGGGATGATATACTAGATGGCGCTGTGCTTTTCATGTCGTCATCTCCATTTGTCATCAAGTTTTCTAGTTGGCGCTGCTCTATAGAGATATGTACAATATGGCGGTTGGGTGTATGTACATTATATTGCGTTGGGGGTGCAGCTGCTCTCCGATTGGCTGCTGCACGGGCTGTGCGTGGCTGCGCGAAATGGGAGTGCCTAAAAAGGGCACTCGCTCCCATTAGCTTTATTCTCCTGCATCATCACCGTACGTGGAGGAGTGTGCTTGCTGCATCGTCCTTCTTCGGATGCATGAATGAACGCACAGATGTACAGACAAACGGACAGGCAGACAGACGGACGCATGGACGGAAGCACGAACAGACTGATGGATGGACGCTTCGTTAGAGTCGTCATTCATCACTCCGTGGATATGCTGTGAAATTTTTAGTTTCGTAGGTCTTACCTTGAACATCAAGCAGCTCACATTATGGCTAATCCCAATGTTTGTGTGAGCGCGATCAGGACGAAGACATCCCCAGTGTCGTCATACGGTTAAAGATGCGCGCGAAGTACATCGTAACTGATCAGGCTAACACAGCTGTCTGGTTTGCACAAAAATCAACTTCTCGTTATTGAAATAGCGCTCATTTTCATTCTTATTTTGTCTTTTACTTCCTAGGTTTTTGTTTTTCTTATGTTTTCCTTTTCACTTTTTACAACATATTTGTTGGTAAGAAATAGTGCCGTTACAAATCACAGGCTACTGTAGGTTCGCTCAGCCAGTCCCCAAGAGTGGGCACGTACCACAGTCTTCAGGCTACAAACAAACAAACAAAAAATGAAAGGCAGACACCAACAGTAGGTGTGAGCCATAAGTAATCGGGTTTGGCAGAGCGGGATTGGCAGTCTCCCCTTATTGCTCCTATTGCAACAAACTCGAAACTATTGAGAACTTCTTTTTGAGCAGCCGACGTTTTTTCTTACACAGAAAACGTATCGAAATTATATTGCGGCAAAGTGGTCTGCCGGTTACGTCGGCCGTTCTGCTATCATTTGGGGCCTTTGCGCTAGGGGACTCGAACAGGAATATTTTCAAAGCTGCGAAACGTTTATATGCAATTAGAATAGATTTGGTAGGTGTATCAACAACCAACCATTCTTTATTCAGCCTTCTTAGTCAAAAAATCGTCAGTCTCTGGGATATTACTCAGAATTGTGCGACACAAACTTACAATTATTCATAATTAACGTAACAATAAAATTCATCTCTGAAACATTTTAGCTCTGACTAAATATTATTCACAAATTCTGTACATATGATCCGCCCGACTCATGGCTGATCCCCCAGACTGGACAGGTGCCAATGATCCAAGGAGCGTCATCATTATCATCATCATCATCATCATCATTAATCGGCGAACAAGGACAAGAACAACGCAGACGATGGAGGGAAGTACGTCCGATGAGACGCCCACCCCACCAAGTCTTTTGAGAACACGCAAGTCTCGATCATTCCAGCATATACCGAAAAAAAAGTACTCGCTTCGGCAGCCATCCTCGATCAGTCGTGGCTTCTGGCTCAGTGGCATAAGCGTCCATCGGGAAGACCAGATACCATCGTCTTATCTCGAACAAGTGGTGAGTACAGCCCTCGCGGCACTGTGAGAACACTTGCAATGACGGCGATAAATTAGAACAGGGTCGAGCAGAGTGCAAAACTGCATTATCCTCTCATAGGCATGTCCAATCGTCCGCCATCTTAACCCGAACGCTCCGACGCGTGACCCAAACTAGTTTGACTGACACCAGCCCCACAGCACTTGGCACTGTTGCTAAAATATTAACTAGGTACTTTGGATATCCTGTCTACACGCTACATGCCCGGCCAATGTCCGTTTCCTCTTATTGATTTCAACTATGGTATCCTTAACCCCCGTTTGCTTCATAATCCACACTGCTCTCTTCTTGTCTCTTAAGGTTACACGTACCATTTTTCTTTCCATTGCTCGCTGCGTCGTCCTCAATTTAGGCTGAACCCTCTTTGTAAGTCTCCAGGTTTTTGCCCCGTAGCTAAGTACTGGCAAGATACAGCTCTTATATACGTTCCTCTTGAGGGATAGTTGCAATCTACCTGTCATAATATAAGAGTGCTTGCCAAATGCGCTCCACCCCATTCCTATACTTCTAGTTACTTCAATCTCGTGATTCGGCGCCATGGTTATTACCTGCCCTAAGTAGACATTGTCTTTTACAACTTCAAGCGCAACATTATCTATCTCCAAGCGCTCCTTTCTTCCGAGATTGTTGTACATTACTTTCGTTTTGTGCAGATTAATTTCAAAACCCAGCTTTCAGCTTTCCTTGTCTAACTTCGTAATAATGAGTCTAAATTTGTCTCCTGAGTTACTCAGCAATGCAATGTCATCGGCGAAGTGCAGGTTACTAAGGTACTCTCCATTAACTCTTAACCCTAACTGTTCCCATTCTAGGCCTCTGAAAACCTCCTGTAAGCACGCGGTAAATTGCATTGGGGAGATTGTATCCCCCTGCTTGACACGCTTCTTGATTGGTATTCTGTTGCTTTCTTTATGAAGCACTAGTGAAGGCAAAAGGGTTAGGGGTAGACAGAAGGTTAGGTGGGCAGATGAGATTAGGAAGTTTGCAAGTGTAAATTGGCAGCAGCAGCAAGCACAGGGCCGAGTTAACTGGCGGAACAAGGGAGACGCCTTGGTCTTGCAGTGGACGTAGTCAGGCTGATGATGATGATGATGATGATGATGATGATGACGATGACTGGATATTACCTCAATAGGTTTGGAGATAATACATTGATACAGATGGGTACCATCCAGGCAACAAAACTCAAAGCTTGCGACGCTTGCGTCAATGAAACTGTTCGACCAAGCATAAACTGGGTGGGATGATGTTCAAGGTAAGAAGTAAGAACCATAAAAACAATACTGGGATAGAGTGGTGTCGTCTTTTTTACTGTCAACACTCTTGCCACAAATGTCTTCATTTTACGCGTTTTTCTTGGTATCTGTTTTCTGTGTGGGCATCATCAAGCGCAACAATTACTTCCCATAAGCACTGTTGCTATATCACGAAGCTAATTGCGCATTCTTTTTTCATGAAGGAACGTGATGACGTAACAGCTATCGAAAAACATGAAGCCGTTTATTCGCTCTCAAGGCAAACAGACCACAAGGACAGACAGCGGGCAAGCATAAAACGTGGAGTACACAAAAGCAAAATAACACACACACTACACCAAGTGATAAGGTTGCACACCCTTCGGTGCGAAAGGTCACAAGCGCCGACAGCTCACGTGCGGAAGGCGATGTCATATAGGGGGATGGCATTGGAGAGGTGATGACAGTGGACTCGACGGTAGATGCCGGACGTCCTTTCGGCGTTCGCCTGCAAAAGCTCGGGTTCTGGAGTGAAGGCACAGCTGGGCTCAGACTGTGCACCGTGTTACAATCTGAATATATCACAAACCAGGATGAAGATTGATGCTTGTCGTGAGCCAGGTCGGAGCCTGCACTGAGTTTCAGCCAGATACGCAGCCGGTCGCTGCTCCCGCGCCCTGGACGCCTTCTTTGGCCCGCCACGCCTTCCATTCTCCTATTCTCGAGTCTCCTTTCTCGAGCCACTTTGGAAAGTGCACATTGGCGGTCCTTCTTGTGCCACGTGCAGCAGGTTCATATTCTCGTCTTTGTCCTAGTCTTCTTTTAAATACAGCCCCACCGCACTCACGCACATCACCAGACAAGTCCTCTTTTCACGTAGTTTATTAGAAAAAAACTGCGTCATGGTGTGCGACAGTCATTTATATGAAGTTTACATAAAGATGTAACACATCAAAAGCATTCCTAGTTAGCATAAAGGTGCCCTTATTAATTTATTAAATTTTTTATTTATTTCAATACGCTCAGAACTCGAGGGCATTAGAGAGGAGAGTGGATTATATTTTTAACACAACATAAATAAAAAGCAAAAAAAATTGGTGGTTACATGGAATAGTGAAGGAAACCAACAAAAAATTGTGCACATTATAAGAACAAAAACAGGTATTTAGGAACTACAAAGCTTAAGACATCTAGTACAAAAAAGGATCTAAGAAACGATAACACTCAAGCACAATCATGTTCCTATGGACAAAAAATGCATCATTGCAGCAGCGTATGTCAAGATACAGATTTGTGAAAAAAGAGAAAATTGAAGAAAAAAGTGCTACTGAGAAATTGAACTACTATATTTCTAAAAATTATTACAAGAACAGATTTACAGCCTTAAAATTAGAGTTATTAGTAATCTCGACTACAGATCGGGGAAGTTGATTCCAACTTGTGACGTACGGGGGATGAATGAATTGTAAAAATGGTTGGCGTGGTACATGGGAATGCCAACCTTATGATGATAGTCGATGCGGGTGATTACATACGAAGAAGTGGTTATCAATTCATTCTTAAGGACCGCATTGTCATAATATATCTTGCGGAACAGGCAGAGGCGAGATATTTTCCTGCGTTGTGAAAGCAGAGGTAATTATAAGTTGATTTCATGGAAGTGACGCTGGAGACCGGATGATTGATAGAAAGGATAACACGAGCAGTCCGATGACTGACAGAAAGAATGACACGAGCAGTCCGACTCTTGATGGATTCAAGCTTATGAATAAGTGTTTCTTGGTTGGGGTCCCACATAGATGCAGGATATTTTCTTTTTCAATGGACTAATGATTTATATAGAAGTAATTTTGCAGAAAAGGGAGAAAGGTGATAATTACAGCGTATAAATCCCAGCAAGCGATTAGCGTTATTGGTTGCATAGGCTACATGCATCTTCCAGGAAAGATCAGTAGAGACGAGTACGCCTAGATATTTGTAACATAACACAGGTTCTAGTTTAGTATTATTAAGATGATGAGGAGCAGTGTTTTATCGCGACGTAAAACGCGCATGTGCTTGCATTTGTCAGCATTTTATTTCATGTTTCACGTGTTAGTCACGAACCCGGTTTGTATCCTGTTGAAAAAGGCGAACGTCAGACTCACTGCTAATACCAGGATATGTAACACAGTCATCGGCGAACAGGTTAATTTATGAACATAGATTATCAGGTAAGCCGTTTTTGCAGATGAGAAAAAGCAAAGGTTCCAGCACAGAGCCTTGAGAGCCTTGAGGCACGCCCGATTCAACTGCAGAAGTGATGGATGTAGTGTTATTCAAAGTGAAAAATTGGGAATAATCAGTGAGAAAAGAGTGAAGCCATTGAAGAACGTTAGGATCAATGTTAAGTGTGCTGAGTTTTGAAAAAAGGCAATTAATGAGAAACCTTGCCAACGCCTTTGAGAAGTCTAGGAATACGCAGTCGACAATGGAACCCCTGTCAAGAACGGAATTTAGGTCATATGTGAATGTCGAAAGTTGTATTTCACATGAAAATGACTTGCGAAATCTATGCTGATGATCTGTAAAAAAGGCGTTTGACTGTAGAAAGCATGTGAGATAAGAGCAAGTAATATGTTGAATATTTTATATGAAATAGACTTGAGTGATATTGGTCGATAATTATATGGAGAATGCCTGTCCCAACACTTGTGCAAAGGAATAATCTTCCCTACCTTCCGGTCTTCCACAATGCAACCAATCTGAAGCGATTGATGAAGTATGTTAGTGAGAATAATGGCACTGTACACTTTAGTGCTAATTAAGAACCTGTAGTCAACGTCTTCAGCACCACATGATGATGAAACGTTTGTATTTTGTATTATTTTTTCTATTCCCGCAGCATCAAAGACACTAGGATCCATTGTTACGAAATCATAACTAACATAGGTCGGAGATACGGAACACACATTTTGTTGAAAAAACAGAAACAAATACACAGTTTACAACAATTGCGGTTTCGTAAAGTTTGAATATGTGATTGTTTGCATCTTTAAGGGTGATTTAGGAATTGTCTCTTTTGTTCGCTGCATTCCAAGATTGCACAGGATTGGTGATTAAAACAGATGGCAATAAAGTATTATAAAAAATGACAGCATATCTACGAAGTGAATGATGGAGAGTGGGGCGATTCTGTGTCTGCGCGCCGCTGCCACACCGCTGCCGCACCGCTTCGGCCTTCCGTTCTTGTACGCCGGGACCTTGTCGACGCCGCCAAGCAGCTTCATGGCATGCTTCTGCCTCGCGTGGTCGCACTTTCCGTTTGTGTCTTCGAGCGCGAGCCACCGCCGCCTTGCGCGCATGTCATCTGCAGCCTTGCCCCTCCCCTGACCTTCTGAAGGCGCGCGCATGGCAAACCTGCTTTTATTTTACTACACTATGCCACCTAGTGTACGGCGCCGCCGACAAACTTGCGATCGCCAGCGTCTTTGCTTGACGTAATTGCTGTTTTCTCGCGCACTCGCACATTGGGGTTCCGCCTTCGAGCACGAGCCGCCGCCACTTTGCACGTGTCATACTTTTATCGGCAAACAGTGATTCATGCGTTGGCCGCGTCCGTCTGTCGTCTGCCTGTTTACGCATGGGCAGATGGACGCACGGATGAACGTATGGACGAACGCAGGGACGCACGCTTGGATGGACAGACGCACGAATGAGTGGAGGGACGCACGGATGAATGAATGCACGGACAGACGAACGAACGCACAGATAGACACACGGATGGACGCACGAGAGGATGGACGGATGAACGAATTTACGAATGAACGGATGGACGCATGAATGGACGGACGTACGAATGGACCAAAGCAAGATAAAACGGACGGAAGGACGGACGCTTCACCCCACTCATCATCATTCACTATGCTGTGATTTTTAATATTCATCATACTAAAAGTAACGTCCTCTAGCATCATGCCATTTGCATTCTTCAACGTATATGCATTTCGTTATATGTACAAGTACCACCCTCTACGGCTGGTTCAAGAACTAACGAGAGCTGGCTTCATACGATTACGACGGGACACTCCGCCCACGCCTTAAAGGGCTTCGCTCCTAAGTCGAATCCTCGGCATTTTCGAGGGCTTTTTTGTACTCCGTTGCCATGGCCTGATAATCACACCAACGCTTTCGAGTCCCAGATACCTTTACAGAGCTGGAAACGTGATTTTTTTCTTAGTGCGCAGTCGTTTTAGCGATTGACCAAACACTGGCGATTGCAGGTTAGATGTGATAACTATGCGTGGCACATGTTTTTCGATGAGTGATAGAACCTTTTCCTTGAATAAAGTCTAGTTAGTATTAATGAAGCGATCATAATAGTTGTGCATGTAATCACCTGAAAAGCGGCAAGATTGTTGTAGCATCGAAATCTGCACGCCTATAGTCCCCGATATATTTTTTTGTGGTTACTACTGTGAGGTACTGTGCAGGTGAAAACAAAATTGAAGCAGCAACTGGTCGCTTAGTCCCTGCAAGTAGGATATGGAGTGGAAAAGATCGCGTGCAGTGGTGAGTACTAGATCTATGATGTTAGACGTGGTAGACGTAATTCTGGTTGCCTGTGTCACAAGCTGAGACAAGTTAAAATCGATGCACAAATTCAAAAACGCGTTTCCCGATCCGGAGAAAAGATGACAAGTGGAATGCATGTTAGCGCAAAACTATATTCGGGAAGTTGAAGTCGCGTAGTAAAAGGAGCAGACTATTCGAATACCTACTGTTAGCATGGAAATGACTTCATTAGGCTCGTCCGCAAACGTTTATGAACAGAATAGCGCTCGATAGCGAGCACCCTATATCAACTTCCTGGAACACGTTTCTATTTCAACCAAAACAAGTTCTAAAGCTTTGCTGCTCTGGGACGTCCAAGCACGCTAGAGTGTTCCTTTATTTCCACTACCTCTTCCCCCATTTGCCGGATCAACAATAAAGTTGCTTCACTCACTTCTCTCAGCTTAGATCTACTGAGAAGTAATTGCTGCTTGAGCTTGAAGAAATAAATTTTGCCAATGATTGGCTGGAACTTATTGCAAGATTAGCTTCTAAGCCGGTGTGCTCTTTAGATTAGTATTTCAGAGGGTGGTATTTTCAATCTGGATGAAATCACATTCACCAGCTTTTATTCTAACTGGGCCTGGGACTCTGGCTGAGCATCAGGTAGTCCTTAAAATAACAGGTTCTCTCACCGCTGCATATCCACGAGCTCATGTTGCTGAAGACGCAGTTGATCGTTTTCGCTGCTAACATGGCTAATCACCTGTCGAAGGTGCTGTATCTCTTCCCGGACATCCTTGATCATATCATTCTCTTCACGTCGATGTACCGAGGTAAGCTACCGGCTCAATGTGCGACATCCTGGTATTGCGTCCTAATGCCGTTTTCGGAGTACCATGACTCATGACCAGATAGCTCATGTTCTCGGAACAGATGATCCTGCAAGGTTCTATCACAGCTTCTCAAAAGCAAACGTGTACCAAAGCTAGCTGTGTTCTTCGCAGCTGAAGCCTTATCGCCGAAGTGAGCAGGACATACCTGCAGCAAACAAGGAACCTGGGAACGAAAGATTATCTGAGAGCTTGTGTGATGAATCATGCTGGAATCGTATCTGGGCTGGTGAGCACTGACTTCCTTCTCTGTGAGAATTGCGCTATTTTGCCCATTATACGTCATATCTGGAGAACAAAGCATTACCGGTAGGACGCTGTTCTCAGTGCTGGCGCCAAAAGCAGATGCAACAATCTGTTTTCACTGGACACCTGATGCAGCTCATGGCAAGGAGAGTGACTGATCTTTAAATATGGCAGACTCTCTCATCATTGTGGAAAAGTAGTCGATACAATTGATTTTATGGTTATTACTTCAATAAAATAGATAGGTTCGAAATAGTGTAGTTAAGTTGGCTTGAAGCGTGGCTCTCTGGGAAATTTTTAATGGCTCATGAATATCTTCCTCTAGCTTCCATTTTTCATCTGTAGAAGCGCGTCATTCCTTTATTGCCGAGGGCGAGTTGCTACTGCCTGCATGGTTGACAATTCGGTCCGACAATCACATCACCAGAGGGTTCACAAGGTTGTGTATTTTCTCGTCACTAACAGTTTGTATAGTCTGTCGGTGAGGTGAAGTACCCCAATTTTTTTTTCGGGTTCTAGCATTGAATTCCTCGGTACATGAGGTCAACGCAATTCTGCAACCTCACAACAAGATTCATAGGCCTCTAAATACGATAGGCCAGCTCCATGTTCTGCACTCCAAGAGCTACGATCTTTTAGTATAGAATGTTCAATTCTATTCGAAGCTGCACTCTCTCAACGCGTAGTTGCTCTGCTATGCGTGATTTTCTGCTTCTCGGCACCCCGTCGCGCACGTACATAGCCATGTGCTCACTTATGCCAGCTCTAAGCGTCTTCTTCTTAAGCATCATGCACATGCCCATCTCAAATATTTTCTGACACACTGCATATTTTGTGCCTTGAGAACTGTGTCGTAAAACGGCCTCGTCCTGTAGCGGACGCCTTTCTCACGAAGCTGAATGCACCTAATTTTGCATGGAATGCAATCAAGTAACTGTCATTGAAAGACACGAAGCCCTCTGTTCGCACGGAAGACGAACACTATATTTAAAGAGCACAAAGAAAGCCAGCGGACAAGAATAAAGTACGGAAAACACGAATAACACCGCATATCTATGGAGTGAATGATGATGAGTGGGGCCAAGCGTCCGTCTGTCTGTCGGTCTTTCATCCTGTCCATTCGTCTGTCTGTTCGTCCGTCCGTCTGTATGTCTCCATCCATGCGTTTGCCTGTCTGTCTGTCTGTCTGTCCATCCGTCAGTATGTCTGCCTGCCTGTCCGTCTGTCTGTCTGCCCGTCTGCCCAATCGTCTGCTTGTCTGTCCATACATCTGTCCATCCATTCGTTCAACCACCCATATGCCTGTCCGGCCATGCTTCCATCCATGTTTCCCTCCGTCCGTCCATCCCTACGTCCGTCTGTCCATCCGTCCGTTTGGATGTCGGTTTGTATATCTGTTTTCTGATACTGCCAGTTACGCCTGACACAGAACAAGGTTAGACAAAGGGAAGCGTCGCCCCTGAAAAATCGCAGCATATTGATGGAGTGCATGATGATGAGTAGGGCGAAGTGTCCATCAGTCCGTCCGTGCATTCGTCCATCCGTTCATTCTTGCTTCCCTACTTTGGTGTGTCCGTCCGTGCGACCGTCCACACGTCCATCACTGCGTCCGTCTGTACGTCTGTTCACCTGTTCGTCCATCCGTCCGTCCGTCTCTGCACTGATCTGTTCGTTCATCTGTGCGTCCACCCGTGCGTCCGCGGCTTCGTTCGTCCATTCGTCCGTCCATACTTGCGTCCGTCTGTCCATTCATCCATTCATTCACGCATCTTTCCGTGCATATGTCTGTCTGTCTGTCTGTCTGTCTCTATTTGTTTATTTGCGTGTCTGTCCATCCGTTCGTTCGTTTAGTAAACACTCCAAGTACCACCGTCTCGCATCTTTTCATCACATATTCATCATACTGTCGCAACGTAGAAACGGCAAGATACAAGACTTCGTTGCGACGAGAATAAGCAAAGCTGTATTCATTTGCAAGGGCATAAGAGCAGACGCCCCAACGTCGTCTTTCTCGGAAAGCTAGCAACTGCTGCTTAGCTGCTCGCTTCGTTCTCCATATTAGTTCCGCCGACTATTCATTGTGACAATAAAGAAGTACCACCGTATAGCGGACATTCGCATGGCTAAACGAGAGATGGCACGGCTGGACTAGAGAAGTGGCACGCGCGCACTCTCCTACGCCCGGCGCTTCGTGTCTAGTTCCCATCTCTCACCCGCGCTAGTTCATGGCACTGTGGCCCAACCCTCGCTATACCTTGCTAAAACCAAGCAGGTTACGCCCAGCAAGTTTAACGTGGCTACTGTTCCTGGTCAGATAGAACTCAAATTGCGTCCTCTTGTTACAAGTATTTTTAGTAAGCATCGAGTTCAAAGAAAATTTTACTGGAAATCAAGTCACCGATACTCGTCTCTGTAAGTTATTTCATCACAAACAACTATCTTTGTATTTATGATTAACGTGCGCGTTTCCTCCTCAATTCAAAGGGTGCGCGCGAGCCACTCCTCTAGTCCGGCCGTGGAGATTGTTGCGAAGCGTGCCTCCGACGACGTTACGAAGGGCACCTCGGAAACTCACCGCTGCAACCACTGCTTCGAAAAACGGTGACGCCAACACGGTCCCGAAGGCGCCACTGCTTCGAACTCTGCCGGGAAAGTCACCAGCCGTTTGGTAGCGTAGGTTTCTCAGCTCGCAACTGCTTCTGCGCAGAGCTGATAGACGAGCGGACGAGACGATGGTAAATTAAACAAGGTTTATGTACAGCATATATGCAGAGGCGTTACAAATTCGGCACTGGGGCCGACAGCTTAGAGACCCGAAGAGCCGAGCTCTCCTCTCTAACACATAGGTCTGCTCTCAAATGGGTATGCTCTCAAATAAGTCTGCTAACACATAGCTGAACTCTCTATCACATAGCTGTCTTCTCTGACACACAGCTCAACTCTCTATCACATAGCTCTCTTCTCTGACACACATGTCTGCTCTTACATACGACTGCTGCTCGCGACGCTCCGCAGGGCTTCTTTTATATGCACCGGGTGGATTCTTTGAGAAAGCAAATGTCCAACCAGAAGCGCCGCTGGTCGTGAGGTCAGGCCGCGTCAATCTTTCTCATCGAATCTGGAGAGGCTGCGCTGCAGGTGGCTGCACCCAAGGACGAGTGACGTCGACAGGCATTGCGTCAGACCCACCAGACAGGAAGGCGCCGATTGCTTGCTCGACGGGCTCGCTTGCTGAGGTGACTCACTGCACGTGCGCGACAGAAAGGCGCCGTCGCGTGTTGACAACGTTGAGTTGTTCATCACGTCAGGCGGGCTCGCGTGCTGGCCCTGACACAGATTTTCTTTTTTTCCGAGGCATGGACGTTGGCTGCGGACTCGCAGGCATAACAGGGTGGCTACCTGCTACTACTACGACGACTACAACTACTACGCACATCACGTACGTACGACCCACGGCTTAGTGACCTTCTCTCCCAAAAGAAAAACAGCACATACTCAACACCAAGTGTTAGGGCTGCAAGAGCTTAAGAGCTTTACCATTTGCTGTAAAATGTCACAAATGTCGTTGGCTCATGCGCAGGAGGTGATAGCATATGGTGGGGTGGCATTGCAGAGGTGACGACAGCAGACGCGACGGTGTCTGTCGGATGCGATGATGAGCATTTCTCGGACGCTCTTTTGATGTTCGCCTCCGAAAGCTCACACTCTGTTTGGGAGACGCTGTTGGCCTAGGATCATGCGTCCGTGTGGTGATCTGAAGATGCCACAAACATAGACAAAGTTTGATGTTTGACATGGTTCCAGGTGGAAGTAATCGGCAGTGTACCTGCAGGGAGTTAAGACATGGTGCCTGAAGGGAGCGTCAGACAGGTACGCGAGTGACCTCTACTTCCACGCCCTGGACATCGTCTTCTTTCGGCAACGTAAACCTGCTACTCCTTTCCATTCTCAAGTCTCCTCTCTCGAGCAACCGTGAAGAGTGCTCACTGGCGCTACCTCTTGCGCCACGTGCAGCAGGTGGAGAGCCTCCTTTTTGTGGTTGTCTTCTTCTAAATACAGTCATACTCCACTCGTTCACATCATCACATGTTGCCACTGCTTTCTTTGACACTATACATCTTGTGGTGAAAAAAAGTAGAGGAAGTAGATATAAAAAAACAAGAAAGTTGGCAGACCTTACCTGCTGTGGGAATCAATGATATGTGAAGCACTAATGAGGAAAGTTGATATGTCGCTTTCAAATCAGCACTACGTTAGAAGGCGTAGGTAAATTACGCCGCAGATCACTTCAATGTTTTGATTATCATGTTTGAGCATGTTATTTACCTTCGTCATCTATTACCGTCAACTTATACCAAATTTGGTATATGTGCAGCTAGGAAGATGATCGCGAGCACGCTATGAGCGTATCATGTAATCATGCTCTACATAACACGCATATCAGGATTATCATATTTGGACCTGTCATTTGCATTTGTCATTCATTCAGGTCACGTAATACCAAATTTGGTATATCTAAAACTAAAGAAACAGCCGCGAGTACGCTATCAGCGCAGCATGTAGTCGTTTATTACATGACGCGCATCTCATGATTATCATGTTTGCACTAGTCATATATCTTTGTCATTCATTCACGTCACGTAACTTGAAATTTCGTATATGTGCAACTAGCGAAATGCCGCGAACGCATCATGAAGGGCCCAATATACTCCGACGTAACTTTGACGCACGTGCACGCTAAGCAGCGACGCTATGCTTGCAAAATGTGAGCACACTATTGTTGACATCAGGCGTGACCGGCGCGACCAGCGTCTGTCGGTGCCACTTGGCGGCAACCGGCGATGCCGCATTTCGCGTCGACGACGTTACCAAGACAGCACTGCCGCCTGGCTCTCTTCGTGACGTAGGGACGCCGGACGCGCTCGAACGATCATGCGTCAAAGCAACGCAGCGCGGCGCGCACCTGCGAGTATATGGCAGGCATTTCCAACGTTGGACATATCGGCGCCAGTCGTGACATCATCGGCGTGACGTGACGAAAGCAATGCCGGCTCAAGTCGAAGTGTATTGGCGCCTTTAATGTGGCATGTTTTCATGTTCCTACATGACACGCATCTCATGGTTATTGTGCTTACACTGATCATGTCCCTTCCTTTATTCACATTACGTATACCCGAATTCGGCATATGTGAAGCTAGCGAAACGGCCGCGAGCGCATCATGAGCGTGGCTTGTAGTAATGTTGTTACATGGCACGCACCTGATGATTATTATGTTTACATCAGTCCCATACATTGGTCATCCATACACATTCCGTAATACGAGGTTTTATATATGTGAAGCTAGAGATACAGCCATGAGCGCATCATGAGTGTGACATGTAGTCATGTTTTTACATGACAGCATGTCATGATTATCATGTTTACATCAGTCACGTAGATTTGTCGTTTATTTACGTCACGTATGACTACGTTTAGTATATTTAAAGATAGCAAAATGGCCACGAGCGCATCATAAGTGTGGCATGCAGTCATGCTGTTCCATGATACGCATATCATGATTTAAATGTTTGGGTCTTTGCTTGTGTTCGCCATGCAGTCATGCCATACGATACCGATTTCGCAACATGTCATGTGAAAGAAACCACTGCAAGAGCAGCAGTATCATGAAATGTAAATCATGGCATTCATGACATACATATCATGATTTTCATTTTATGTATGTTCACTTGTTCTCCAATTTCGGATATGTCATGTGAACAAAACCACCGCAAGACCAGCAAGATCATGAAATGAAATGTAAATCATCACACTCATGACATATATATCATGATTTTCATTTTATGTATATTCACTTATGCTCGTCATGCAGTCATACTATGCCATACCAAATTTGCTATCGATACTATTATTCAAACGGCCAGGAGAGCGAAATGTCGTAGGCGGCTAGATAGATAGATAGATAGATAGATAGATAGATAGATAGATAGATAGATAGATAGATAGATAGATAGATAGATAGATAGATAGATAGATAGATAGATAGATAGATAGATACGCTTAAAGTCATCAAAGTTCGCAAGGAAATGCTTAAAAGGGACACATTCGTGGCTAAAGTATAGGCAGTAAAAGGACGACACAACTCTCTCCCAGTGAGTTTCTTACCGCCATGCATTGGTAACATCTCTGCAACAGAACCCAAAGCTGGAGGTGTTACGCGTGATAAAGTGGTGTGGTAAGTATTGTATGCTTCTAATACTTCCAATGATGTGCGCCTCAATTGCTGAAGCATGAGTGTCCTGAACATACAGCAGTCAGTTTTGTGGAAGAAAACACGCGAACACGTGACTAATAGCTGCGAAAAGCAGATATGGCATGGTGCAGATGCTAGATGGACAACGAGACAGGGTATGACGATTATCGGGCTTTCGGCTTGCCAGAACAGGTGTACCGCACCACTGTACGCCACGTAAGACGTTTAGAGCAGGCATTACTTTGGCAGCAGCAGTGGCACAAGCGCAACACGTGTCTCGTTCTTCATGTTTTGTTTTAAAGCCGATAAGACATCAATCAGCATCGGGGAGAGGACGTTGTTTACCCACAACTGCTGACACTACCATGTTCACCTCTTCTGGCAAGCCCGAAGTCTAGCGATTCGCAACTCCTATCCTGCTATGCGAGAGAACCAGCGTGTCTTACTATAAAGGACCACGCACCTTTGGCAACTTCTACTGGGGCAGCCACAGCATCACAGACGAAACACGTGTCTGATTCTTTATACACTGTTTTGCAGGTCTGTTATCGTACTGTTCGGACATTGCGAACCAGACATCCCAGCAATATTATTGGCCATATCAAACGTACCCGACGAGTGTTGCTCAATTCTTACATTGCAAATAGTAAATTTCTCGTACACAGACAGACAGACAGACAGACAGACAGACAGACAGACAATAAACTTTACTCGATCTTAAGGTGTCTGCATTGAAAATATAACTTTTCTTGCGTGGAAGTCTTTCAAAGTTCGCAGAATGTCATGTGAATGTTGTTTGACAAAAAATATTTAACAAAGTTTTAGTTCCATATTCAATGCCAAATTTGTTCAGACGTGAGGCGAAGACATTGCTTATGGTGATTGAGGCTCAATGATTTTACTACAAATTTCAAACACTTCTCCGAAATCTTGCCAGAGTGTAATATGTTGGCTTTCTTTGAACTCCTATGTTCGACTTTGCAATATTCTGCGATAAAATTATGTGCGGACCACTGATATTTTGATATTTGACAAGAAAATACCGCGGAAGTGAGGAAATCATTACACTGGTCTACGTTGAGTTGCAGTTTATACCAATTTATAACAAAGATAAAATAGGTATATAGTTCTTACTACATGACAAGTTTTGACACTACATTTTTTACGACGGAAAGAAACAGGGAATTTTCCTACTGTTGGCAACAGGAAAGTTGAAGGAATATCTTCTTTGTTAAAACAAAACTTTTATTATAAGGTTTGTCGCATAAAAGGTATTTATCTTGTTTCAATGGAGCCATAAAGCTACTTTTCAGTTGGGGCACAACGTTATTTAAACAGCATCTCCCGGTGAAACAGAAGGATGGTTGTCCCAAATTTATGACTTTTTCTCCTAAAACTATTAAACAAGAGGTGTCTTAAAATCAGCTCAGAAGTGATCCAATATAAATTAGCCAGCGTACGCACGTGTTTCTATAGACTGCACAGTGTTCTCCCGAAGAAAATTCCTGGGTCAGAAGTGCCGCTAGGCAGCATTTTAGGACTAGATTTTTTCATTATATGCAATAATTATATTGCTACGTGGCGCCACGGATAACTCAAAACTCAATAAGGAAGAAGACGATGTCGGAGCTTTTGTGCAGACTGGGTTCCCTCTTGTACGTCTGCTTGTTTTTTCGATAGTAAACATAGTTCTCCGACGCCTTTTACCCATAACATTTTGGTGGAGAGTTCGGGTCCTCCCATAATCAACATCTACGACGATTCTACGAAGCGTGCGTTCCTTCACTCCTTCTACGATGGCTTATCACGACAAGAACGAGGATTCGTTGGTACCTACCACAAGCGTGTCTCTTCAGACCGTGCAGCGTCCAACAGCGTCTCATCCAGCCGTCACAATCTGCATCGTCGTTCTGACGACTTCAATTGATCCACGCACCTTTTCCGGCAACGACGACAAGGATGCCGATAAATGCCTTCAGTTATACCAATGGGTGAGTTCACTATACAACTGGCACCTGACGCTCATGTTGGCCAATATTTTATTTTACCTTGAGGGCACGGCCAAAATTGGTTTTCCAACCTTGAGGAAGAAATCACGAGTTGGGATATTTGCAAACACAAACTAATTGACCTCTTTGGCAAGCCCATTGGACGTGGTCGTTCGGCGCAGAAAGAACTCGCGTGCCGACTGCAGTGCTGCACCGAGTCATATGTGACATACAATCAGGATGTACTCGCCCTCTGCCGCACGGTAGACGACAAAATGCTGGAATCCGGAAAGGTCGCACACATCCTGAAAGGAATTGCGGATGATGCTTTCACTCTCCTTGTGTTCCGCAACTCTTCGACAGTGGACGACGTTAATAATGAATACAAACGCTTTGAAGAAGCGAAAAGTCGTCGTATTACTCCCCAATTTTTGCGTCTTCCCAACACCGCTGCCACGTCTACCTGCGAAGACGCCCGACTCCCTTCAGCCGCTGCTACTGCCGACAATATTGTGCGCATCGTCCGCCATGAAATCGAGGCCACATCTCCTATTGTCGATCACGCTCGTGCCACTGACGATTCTCGTGCAATAATTTCTTTAATACAGACCGTTGTCCGCCAGGAACTGGCCAACGCCGGACAGACTGACGCATATGTTGGGGAATGACCAGTAGCAGCTCAGGTTCTTCAGGATGCATGCTGAAGCGATATAATACGCCGTATCGGAGCAGGAACATACGGAGAGGCGGAAGAGTTATAAGCCAGTCAGCTGAAGGATGATATCTATCGAGTGAGGATCACGACGTTGCTCATCTCCAGTGTTACCGAAGGCGGAGAGTGCCAGCACGCAAGTAGACTCGCCGCTCTCAAGAACGTCTGGTGGGTCGACTGGATGACGCGACAAGCAGTCCGCATCTTCATGGTAGCGGCGGGATTCGTAAAAGACTGTGTACGAATATTCTTGTAGCCGTAGAGCCCACCGGCCGAGACGTCCAGTAGGATCTTTAAGGACGACAGCGAGCATAAGGCGTGATAGTCAGTGATAACTGTGAATGACCGTCCATACAAATATGGCCGAAAGTTACCCGCTGCCCAGACGAGCGCAAGACATTTATAATCAGTGATTTAGTAATATCGTTCTGCGGGTGATAAGAGACGGCTAGCGTATGCAAGGACGCGCTCGCAGCCATATTGTCTTTGAGCCGAAACTGCTCTGATTCCATGGCCATTTGCGTCAGTGAGCACTTCGGTTGGAGCGGACATATCAAAGTGGCAGAGAATAGTTGCCGTCGTAAGTATGGCGGCCAGCTCAACAAATGCTCTGGCTTGTTGAGGGCCCAACACAAAAGTCACATCTTTCTTCAGTAGTTCCGTGAGTGGGTGCGCGACGTGACCAAAATTCCGCACTAATCTGCGAAATTCGGAGCAGAGGCCCAGAAAGCTCCGAACGTCGTTCGCGGAGGTCGGCAAAAGTAAATTTCTGTCTGCGCGGATTTTCTTAGGGTCAGGACGAACACCAGAAAAATCAACAAAGTGACCGAGGACACTGAGTTGGCGGCGGCCGAAGTGACATTTGGACAAACTGGACTGCAGCCCTGCCTTGCGGAAAGCAGAAAGAATAGTCGAGAGACGCTCGAGGTGTGTTTCAAAAGTCGGTGAGAATAAAATGACGTCATCAAGGTAACACAAGCAGATTGACCATTTAAAATTGTGACGGAGAGCGTTCATCATTCGTTCGAATGTAGCTGGGGCATTGCATAACCCGAACGGCATTACTTCGAACTAATAGAGTCTGCCGGAGTTATGAATGCTGTCTTTTCACGGTTCGTTAAACTGCTATCTGCTAGTAGCCGGGACGGAGGTCAATGGAAGAAAAATAATTTTCTCCACTAAGGTAGTCAAGGGCGTCATCTATCCGCGGCCGGGGCGACACGCCTTTTTTTGTTACCTTGTTTAGATTCCGGTAGTGGACACAAAAACTCCAGCTGTCATCTTTCTTTTTGGCGAGGACGACAGGCGAAGCCTAGGTATTTGAAGAACTGTCCTTGCGCAGGTACATGGCGTCCCTATGGCTGGTCACTTAGGAGTCTCAAGAACTTATGACCGTGTTCGACGTCACTTCTTCTTGCCTGGTATGCACCGATCCGTTCATCGTTACGTTGCTTCTTGTAAATCCTGTCAACACCGCAAAAAGCCAACAACCCTTCCAGCAGGACGCCTTCAGCCGATATAGATACTATAGAAACCATTTTATAGGGTAGGTCTTGACATTCTTGGACCTTTCCTTTTATCGATCAGTGGAAACAAGGGGATAGAAGTCGCCATGAACTACGTCGCTCAGTGTGCCATCACGCGGGCCCTTCCTACCAGTTGTGCAACCGACGTCACCGAATGTGTCCTAGAAGACGTCATGCTACATTACGGCGCCACTCGACAACTACTTACCGATCGGCGTCGCTACTTCCTATCCCAGGTTATACAAGACACATTGCAATCTTGCGCTACAAGACACAAGTGCACAACAGCCTATCACCCTCAAACCAACGGGCTCACAGAACGGCTAAATCGAACTATCACAGAAATGCTCGCCATGTAGGTTTACACCGACCATCGTGACTGGGAGGTTGTCCTGCCATTTGCGAACTTTGCCTATAATACGTCCCGGCAAGATACTGCAGGGTTCTCGCTTTATTTTTTCTGATGTATGGACGAGAGCCTACGCTACCTTTTTACACGCTTCTTCCTACCGTTACCCACACATCGGACAACGCCCGCGATGTTATCTCTAGAGCTCCACAGGCACGTGAAATAGCTATCCTGCGTCTTAGTGATTTGCAAGACTGCCAACGACTGCTGTACAATGCCCGCCACTACAATGTCAACTTCCATCGTGGTGACACGGTCCTTCTCAGCACGCCATTACGGTGACTTGGCCTGTGTGAATAGCTGACTTCGCCATACTTGGGTACGCACCGTGTCGTGCGCCAAGGTACCGACGTGACCTATGAAATTCAACCATTTCACAGCACCGGCGCCAGCTCGTGTTCTGACGTTGTGCACGTCTCTCAGCGTAAGCGATACCACTCGGACCCACCGAGCACTGAGACGGTGCCTTCGCCGCCAGAGGTTGATGTTACGTGGTGCCACGGATAACTCGAAACTCGATAAGGAAGAAGACGATGTCAGAGCTCTTGTGCAGACTGGGTTCCATCTTGTATGCCTGCTTGTTTTCTCGATGGTAAACATATTTTTCCGACGCCTTTTCCCCGTAACAATATAGTTAACGAATGAAAAACTGGTACGACTATTTTCTATCATGAAGCTTTTCATATCCAGCACTCATAGTGACCAATTGTTACAGCATGCAAACTATCTTCCACTTAAACTGGTGAAATGGACGTCGTGTTAAGGTTGTCTCACATGCCACGATTGCAGAAAAAAAAACGCTCCGTTCGCTCTGTACGTAATCGCCAATAATGGCAGTTTTTCGTCACCTGGGCTGTAAAGGCTCTACAATTTTCTTTGTAATGCTGACACTGCGAGCAACGTTTCTTGCCGCAGTTTTTCCTGGCAGACACAGCAGAATTTTTTAAAATGTAATGATCTGAGCATTATCATATTACCAAGGTTTCATGAGTAATAGCTAAGAGCACGGGTGTTTCGTCATGTAACAGCACGTTCCCATTTAAATTTATTTTATTATGTGAAACATCAGACATTACGACAACGAACGCGTCGACGCTATTTCGACGGCTTGCCCAGCCCAGCTTTAACTCGACGGGTCCTAAACGAACAATCGCTCCCTCGCTGCGAACAGAGCGGAAACTTTCCAGTCACGCGCCGACGATCGCTGCGGTGGGAGTGAATGGCCCTTTTTTTCACTGCGAGCGCATTCGCAGCCTTGAAATTGTTACTTTCCGTGTCATGTGACACGGCCTTTATGACGTAATAATAAATGTTTCCAAAGTGTGTGCTTGTAGGATGAACGTGTTCACTGTATGACTAAAATAAAGATTTTACATCTATCGATCTTTCATTTAGTCAGCTCTTCAATTTTCATTTAAAGAAGCTGTTCAGCGAATGCCTTAAAACTACGCTATCCTGTATTATTATATTTGGTTAAATGGCATAGTCGCGTATTTTTATGCAAATATAATTTCTGCTGTGGCCACATGTCCTGATCGATCTGACGAGGGTAACAGAACGCCAATGCTTTACCTGCGCTTCACATCGCGTCAAATCGTCAGGCTGCTGTTGCACAATACAAGCTTCAACATTTCCACCTGTCACGTAGTTATGTTAGTCGCCTTGTGCAGGGGCGTAGCCAGAAATGTTTTTGGGGAAGAGGGGGGGGGGAGGTCACACTTAGTCACCTAGGAAAGGCGGGAGGGGGGGACAAAGGCATCAGCTTTTCTCTGTGACGCGCCTATTCACGATAGTTTGAGCAGATTGTCTACCCCCCCCCCCTCTCTATTCATATTCTCATGAAGCAAGTAAGTGCAAGTAAAGTAATCACAGTAAATACAGTAAACGACAGGCACAGTGACTGTTTGAAGCAACGGCCTCTCACCACACCATTCGATGGACTAGTCTTCGAAAACACATCATAGCAATGACCCCCCTGATCGAAGAAGACATTTTTTGTCATTAATCTCTGTTAAGCGTAGATGGCGTAGCCCTAGTCGGGGTGAAGGTCGTTTCACAAGTCAACGACGGCTCCACTTACAGCGGCATGCTTTTCAACATTATTAATTACATTTCTGTTTTGTTTAGTGTGAGGCTAATAGTGTCTTACTGTTGATATTTGTGGCTACATGCTTATGCGGATGATTTTATGTTCAGCTCCGTATGTCAAGGATCCCTGAGGGGGTGACGACTTTTAGTCAGAAGTTTTTTTTTTTACTTCACTGCGCGTGATGCGCAATAAGTAATTGTTTGCAAATTATGCTGCACGTTGACTAAATGATTTTGCACGCATCATTTTTCGGACAGACTTTCTCGCATCTTTGGTTGACATTAATGCTGCACTGTGATTTTTGATAGCAATGCAGTACTCCAATCTTGGATGTTTTAGCGTGCTATATGAAAGGGCAAGGTAATCATTGTCGAGAAATGTTTACTTGGTTTCACATATATATAGCTTGTTGGCTGTTTATATGCTCTAGAAAACCTAAATATGCACAAAAACGCGTAATGTTCTTGTTTTTTTTAATTGTAGATTTCGTCGTTTTTTTCTGAGAAGACAGCGTTGCGGCAAGGTGTCTTGCCTTGTTTTCAAGTGTGCAGTCATGAATAGATTCAGAATGTACACAATATATCACTACGGAGCACAGAGCCATGTACACACTCTTCTAAGTGGTACGTGCATTCATGCTTGAAGCACTTACGCCGGTGCGAACAGGAACTGAATCGTACCACGCAAACTCTCGAGTAATCGGTGCACTAATACTGAAGGAATGCAGTGCGGTCTTGTTCAGAGCAAAGTGCACCATAATCAATTTTTCAGAACGCACGAATTCCAACGAGAACTGCCAGAGCATGCAATACAAGTTTACCTACGCTGTATTGTGCGCCATCCACACCTGTCGGTTGTCGGGTTCGGGCATTCTGATGCGGGTTGATAGAATTTCAGTGTTGGCATCAACAGCTTCGCACGCGCTTATTAACGTTTGTGGTATAACATCACATCTCAACAGAAACTACAGGCCTTCTGTAGGGGACACAGTCATCAATGAGAGACGTTTCGTTCGCAGAGTAAGATACTGGGCGAGCGCAACCTTACCGGCACCTGAAGAGAAGCGGGATCAATGTATACCCGCGAACCTTTCTACCAGGGGATAAACTAGCACTAGTGTTTCAGGCAATACTTTCACTGCGGACATGAATCGTGGCTAAAGTATTTTCCGTTTCCCGCATTCAGGGTCACTGTGCGAACTTTGCTGATCGCGTTGCTTTCTAGCAATGCAACGTCACCCCCTTGAAATAAAGTGCCTACACGTATTGGTGGGTATTTCGTATTCTGGGTCAATCAGCGCCCTTCTATGAGACTCGATGGCCGCGCCGAAACGACGTAAGTTAGCTCATGATAGTTTCTCGAAAGGTGACGCTGCTCCTTGTGCACATTCAATAAACGGCGAGAAGGCTACACAAGCCAAAGAAACGGTTGCCAGCTGTGGTTCTGTACTGCCTGAATACGATACGACTCGTGTGCCGAATGAGCTCTTGAAAACCGATTGGAGCTTGATTTGTGCACAGAAACTGTGATTCTTGACGGCACTGGTCTTAGCGCGTTTACCGGGCCAAGACACCAGGAGTTCATTGATTGATTGATTGATTGATTGATTGATATGTAAGGTTTAACGTCCCAAAATCACCATATGATTATGAGATACGCCGCAGTGGAGGGCACCGGAAATTTCGAACACCTGGAGTTTTTTAAGGTGCGCCCAAATCTGAGCACATGGGCTTTCAACATTTCCGCCTCCATCGGAAATTCAGCCACCGCAGCCGGGATTTGAAGCCGTGACCTGCAGGTCAGCAGCCGAGTACCTTAGCCACTTGACTACCGCGGCGGGGCAAGACGGCAGGAGTTGCTGGGTGACGAGACTAGACCACGTTTGCTAATGACGCCATGGTAACCAGGCGCTAACCACAGCTTTTTATTTATTAATAAGTGCTAACTGAAGTTCTAACCTCTCTGGAGGGAACTTTATCCTGGTTGGTATATTTAAAATATTAAGACGGAGCTCACTGCAAGATACGTGGGCTTCTTGCAAAAAAAAGTTCAGGCAAGGTGACTCACCAACTTTTAGGTGCCCTGGTCCTCTCTCTGTTCCCGCGTTGGAAGAACGTGCTCAAAAATTTCAGAATCCACAACGAGTGTGACTACTACAAGACCGCTGCTCTATACACGTGTCAATGTTCGTGTCAAATGAAAAAAAGATAATCAACAGTATTTTGTTATGTCGTGTCTGCAACAGGAAACATTGCTGTCCCAGAGTTTATTTTATTTCGTGTAAAAATTATAGTTACTGCGTATATTGTTCTTACCTCCGCATGATAATATCTCCACGCATGTTTGTTCATTCGGTGCATTTCTTCTGCATTAAGTCACGAGTGAGTTGCAGAAGTCACACGTCGCGCGGGCTGCCCCTTTCTGGTCAAGGAAATGTAAAGAGGCAAACAGATAGGCGAATATATATATATATATATATATATATATATATATATACATATACATATATATATATATATATATATATATATATATATATGTATATATATATATGTATATACATATATATATATATATATATATATATATATATATATATATATATATATATATATATATATATATATATACCTTTCCAAGGTTGTGATTAGCCTGAACGTTCGCTTCTGTTGCACTTTTGTCATAAGCCAACACATCGGAATAACTTTAGCCATTAGGGCATACTAAAAATATGTATCAGTATATTGTACACCCTGCACTCGTGTACAAGCGAAGTTTGGTAGAGAAACCCAATAATCTGTCACGTGTATGCATGTGTGCGTGCGTGCGTACGTGTGTGTGTGTTTATGTGCGTGCCTGAATATTCGCAGAACCTGCGAAGGTTCAAAAGAGATCATATTCTCTGGCTTCAATATATCTTAGCACTCGTACTAAGAGTCACACTGTAATATGCTTAAACATGGCCTACTAGAAATTGAAGCTGTGCCTGGCTTTTGCCATTAAAGCGAATCTCTGCCAGGTGAAAGTTATTGTAGTGATAGATTCTGACGAGCCCTGTTCCGGTGGGTACAAGTATGACCACCGCTGCAGCATTAATCCCGTCGCCGAGCAACTTAAAACGCTGGTGGCTGAGATTTCCGCCCAACATACCAAAGAGTGCCAGAGCCCTGAAAAACACCGGGACATGTTTTTCTGAGCGCAGGCCTTGTGCAGAGTAAAAAAGGCCAGAAATTATATTTTGATGGTTGCACGGCTTCGTTTCTAACTCATGTCAGCGCGAAGCGATGAATCAAAAAGTTGGGTAAGTTGCAGGAAGAGTGCATGGCGGGGGGTGCAATAAAAAATGGAGGGGAGGGGGTTGAACCCTCAACCCACCTTGGCTACTGCACCACTGGCCTTGTGCATATGCTTATGGTCATTTGTTATTTGCTAAATTTTTCTATTTGCGGCTCCTGTTCTAGTGCAGGAGAAAATGTCTACAGGGGATGAGCAGAGAGACCTAGAGGAGTCATATATCGATCGAACATTGAATAACCTGATACCGCCAAAGCCCTCACTGACAGCCACCGTGCTCCTCGTATCAGGACTTGTCACAGGCACTTTCTTAACTGGCGCCCACTCACACCAGTACGGAACGTGTTGGCGGACGCCGTCACCCAGGCTCTGTCGGAGTCAGCCCTGTCACAGACTCGCCACGCTGCTTGCTGACGCCGTGAACAGGAGCGCCCGACCGTGCGTCAACTTCCACGAATATGTATGCGGGGGATGGCTTCAGAGTCGATCAATGAGCGTCCTAACGTCTCTGCGAAGTGAACTAATCGACAAAATCAGCACCGAAGCTAGAAACCTGGATGTTCCCGACCTTTACCAGGCGCCGTCACAAAAGGCGGCTCGCTAGTTCACCGCGTGTTACGACGTCGTCTCTGGCTCGGAAAACTACGTGATAGAAGTCAAGGAGCTACTCCGAAAAGGCGGCATTATGTGGCCTGACGTGGACACTAGGGCGGATTTCCTCGATGCCATATTCCATATGTCCCAGGTAGTCGGTGTGCCAATCTTGTTCGAACTGTCGTTCGACAGAGGCACTCCAGGGAAGATTTTCGTTTTCAACACTATGCACCTGCTGAACAGGATCAGAAACCGAAAACGAGAGATTAAGAAATCTGCAGCCAAGAACTTTTTTCGAACTCTGTACGAGGCCTTTTCTGGAGAACAAGTGCCACACATGGAAAGACGCTTCACGTCTCTGGATGAGCGGCAAAATGAGCTATTTGATTCACTCAGTGCGTCCTTCAGCACTTTGACGCATCAAGCGACAACTACGTGGGAAGTTTATCGTTGGACGAAAACTGTTTCCAAGAAGCGGTGGCAAGCAGTTTTCTACGAGTATTTTAAGATAACAACAAACAGCTCGCTGTCTGTTGTTGTGGACAGTAGAAGTTACTTTACGGCATTTTTCGCGCACCACACAAAATGGGGCCCTGTTCCAGCTATGGATCTCTACGGCTATCTATGCGCTGAAGCACTATTTTCTTTCACTAACAAAAAAGTTATCGCGAGCTACTATGGTTCACAACAGGTGTCAAACCAACACCGTGAGCACTGCTTTTACCAGACCGACTTTCTCATGCACTAGGCCTTTCAACACAACCTGTTTAAAAATGTTACACAGTCGATAAGAGATGACGTGACGCGCCTCATCGTACGTCTTGCGCGCGCTCTCGAGCACACCTTCAGCACCTTCTGGTCATTTTTTGGCGACTGCCCAGCTTACTACAACGACAAGGAGAGGTTTCTTGACGTATTCCAGAAGTACAAACCCCACTACATAAAAGAAGCCTACTCCTCCTATCCAGATATGACCAGCAACCCCATCGCAAACTGGATTGCGACAGCTGAAGCAGCATCTGCCATAAGTGCCAAGGGACTTCCCGTCGGAGATTTGATGTTCGGCCGTGAAGCACAAGTCACAAAGTATCATGTAGACCTGACATACTTGTACGTGCTTTGGTACACATTGAGAGCGCCTAATGCCGTTAAGCTAGCCGGACTTGGATTGCAGGTCACAAAAATGGTCTTCCACGATAAACTTTCGTCAAGACAGCCCTGCCAGAAGCTTCTTAAAAACACGGGCCATCTATGGCAGTGCATGACGGCCACAGAGCCTAATGCAGAACACTTACGAGTTGTCAAAGAGATGGTGCTGGTGTCACATCTGTCGCAAATCGTACTGTGGCCAATTCTAAGAGACTCGGTGGCTGAAGGATCGAGAGTACTGGCTGACTTCAGCTCCATGCCGGAACCAGAGCTGTTTTTCGTTTTGACTTGTTTGCCTCTGTGCGGAGAAGAGCATGCAGAGACAATGTGCAATCTGCCGCTGAAGCAGAGCTTAGCGTTCTCGCGGGTATTCTCCCGCCGGCGTGGCACGAACATGCGTCCTCAATTCCAGTGCTATACGAGGGCATTGACGCCAAGTTCGATCGATCCGCAATAAATGAACGAAGTATTTGATATTGATAGATTTATGTGGGGTTTCATGTCTCAAAACCACCATATGATTATGAGAGACGCCGTAGTGGAAGGCTTCGTAAATTTAGTCCACCTGGGGTTCTTTAACGTGGAAATGAACGAAGTGTGTATTGTGCAAAGGATTATTGGTTTCATTCGTTTTCGTGACTATGTTCTCAGCAACAGCTACGCTTTAGGCTTTCTGCCTTGTTTATGAGGTACTCTCTCTACTTTTTCCGCAAGCAGAGATAAATACTTTAGGCACTTGTTGTGCAGGGCGTTCACACGGCACGTGTGGAACTTTTATTAAACTTTGCTGCCACTTTAAGATGCATATCATTCTTCAGAGAACTAAACCACTCGGAGTGTTTATAAAAACCAGTGTGGCCGAATCCATATGAGCGCTCGAGTGGTTGCAAGTGAGGTGACCACGAGTTGGTATACGAGGGGGTGTGCGCCAGTGCTGCGAAATGGGTGCCTTAATTTCACTCCAAATTCAATGCGGGGAGTTGAACCTTGCCACCATTCTATTTTTTTAAATTCCTCGAAATGTAAAAACGGCCCGTTGCCGCTCCGGAATTTCATTTCTGTCATTCCTCAACGTCAGAAAGGCATCTTGATAATTTTATGGAGTTAAAAATGAACTTCCCCAACGCTGGTGTAATCAGATGCACTAAAACAGAAAAATTACGGAAAACATAATACAAAGGTCGATTTCAAGTAGCTTGGTGACGTATCTTGTGGTATCGCGCAAAGGCACCAACAGGGGCCAGATTGTTCCTAAAGAGTGGGGATTATATGGGGTGAGACGGCGCCAAAACCAGTATACAATACAAAAGCTTGCAATGAACATAGGGGCTCCGGAAGTATGAAGTATATCGGAAGAGGGGGAGCAGTGTGCGTGGGCAGGGATATATATATATATATATATATATATATATATATATATATATATATATATATATATATATATATATATATATATATATGTATATATATATATATATATTTTATTTATTTATTTATTTATTTATTTATTTATTTATTTATTTAGGAGCGGTAATACACATCTCTGTATTTGGTAAGGCGAGAAAACGAGGGGGAGGGGTCATAGCAGCTGTTAGGGTTGGGGGCATGCCCATCGGGACTCTTACCGGGGGGGGCTGCACAGCCCCCACGGTTACGGAGCCCCTAAGTGAATACTTTAATCACGCCAGTGTCACTGCCCATCAGAACTTAGAACAGCGCTTTTTTTATTAGTCCTTCGAGAAGGGTTGCCGTTGGGTGGACTTGAAAAGGAGCTTTCAATTTAAATGTAACCAATTTAGCCATATTATTTAGAGTTGCCACCAAATTTGTATTAAAACGGAACAAAAGAAATATTATGACTGAAGTTTTAATCATCATCATCAGCCTGACTACGTCCACTGCAGGACAAAGGCCTTTCCCATGTTCCGCCAGTTAACCCGGTCGTGTGCTTGCTGCTGCCAATTTATACCCGCAAACTTCTTAATCTCATCTGCCCACTTAACCTCCTGTCTCCCCCTAACCCGCTTGCCTTCTCTGGGAATCCAGTTAGTTAACCTTAATGACCAGCGGTTATCCTGTCTACGCGCTACTTGCCCAGCCCACGTCCATTTCTTCTTCTTGATTTCAGCTATGATATCCTTAACCCCCTTTGTTCCCTAATCCACTCTGCTCTCTTCTTGTCTCTTAAGTTTACACCCACCATTTTCCTTTCCATTGCTCGCTGCGTCGTCCTCAATTTAAGCTGAACCCTCTTTGTAAGTCTCCAGGTTTCTGCTCCATAGCTAAGTACTGGCAAGATACAGCTGTTTTATACCTTTCACTTGAGAGATAGGGGCAATCTACCTGTCATGATTTGAGAGTACTTGCCAAATGTGCTCCACCACATTCTTATTCTTCTAGTTACTTCAATTTCGTGGTTTGGCTCCGCAGTGATTACCTGCCCTAAGTAGACATAGTCTTTTACAACTTGAAGTGCACTATTACCTATCTCGAAGCGCTGCTCTTTTGTAATGTTGTTGTACATTACTTTCGTTTTCTGCAGATTAATTTTAAGACCCACCTTTCTGCTCTCCTTGTCTAATTCTGTAATCATGAGTTGCAATTCGTCCCCTGAGTTACTCAGCAATGCAATGTCAGCGGCGAAGCGCAGGTTACTAAGGTACTCTCTATTAACTCTTATCCCTAGCTGTTCCCATCCTAGGCTTCTGAAAACCTCCTGTAAGCATGCGGTAAATAGCATTGGGGAGATTGTGTCCCCCTGCCTTACACCCTTCTTGATTGGTATTCAGTTCCTTTCTTTATGAAGCACTATGGTAGCAGTTGATCCCCTGTAGATTTCTTCCAGGATGTTTATATATACTTCATCGACGCCCTGATTCCGCAGTGTCTGTATGCCGGCTGATATTTCTACTGAATCAAACGCCTTCTCCTAATCTATGAAGGCTATGTATATTGGTTGGTTATATTCTGAGCATTTCTCTATTACCCGATTGATTGTATGAATGTGGTTGATTGTTGAGTAGCCTGTTCGAAATCCTGCTTGTTCCTTTGGTTGATTGAATTCTAATGTTTTCTTTACTCTGTTAGCAATTACCTTTGTAAATAGCTTGTATACTACAGAGAGCAAGCTAATCGGCCTGTAATTCTTCAAGTCCTTGTCATCTCCTTTCTTATGTATTAAGATTATGTTAGCGTTCTTCCAAGACTCTGGTACTCTTCCCGTCAGCAGACACCTCGTAAACAGGGTGGCTAGTTTTTCTAACACAGTCTGTCCTCCATCTTTCAGCAGATCTGATGTTACCTGATCCTGACCAGCAGCTTTGCCTCTTTGCATGCTCTCCAAAGCTTTTCTGACTTCTTCTATCATTACTGGTGGGGTGTCATCTGGGTTACTGCTAGTTCTTATAGTATTAAAGTCGTGGTTGTCTCTGCTACTGTACAGATCTCTGTAAAACTCCTCCGCGATTTCAACTATCCTATCCATATTGGTAGTTATTTTGCCCTCTTTGTTTCTTAGTGCATACATCAGATTTTTGCCTATCCCAAGTTTCCTCTTCACTGCTTTGACGCTTCCTCCGTTTTTCAAAGCGTGTTCAATTCTCTCCATGTTATACCTTCTTACATCGGATACCTTACGCCTATTATTCAACTTCGAAAGCTCTGCCAGTTCTATTTTGTCTGTTGTACTTGAGACTTTCATGATTTGGCGCTTCTTAATGAGATTCTTCGTTTCCTGGGAAAGCTTGCCAGTGTCCTGTCTAACTACCCTGCCTCCAACTTCCACTGCACACTCCGTAATGATACTCGTCAGATTATTATTCATTGTATCTATGCTAAGGTTGATTTCCTCACTAAGAGCCGAGTACCTGTTCTGAAGCGAGACTCTGAATTCCTGTACTTTCCCTCTCAATGCTAGCTCATTGATTGGCTTCTTGCGTATTAGTTTCTGTCGTTCCTTTCTCAATTCTAGGTGAATTCGAGACCGTACCATTCTATGGTTACTGCATCGTACCTTGCCAACCACTTCCACATCCTGCACGATGCCTGGGTGTGCACTCATTATAAAGTTTATTTCGTTCTTATTTTCGCCATTAGGGCTCCTCCATGTCCACTTGTAATTTCCTCGTTTTCGGTAGAAGGTATTTAAAATCCGTAAATTATTGCGTTCTGCGAATTCTACTAGTAGCTCTTGTCTGGCGTTTCTAGTACTGATGCCATAATCTCCTACTGCCTGGTTTCCAGCCTGCTTCTTCCCTACCTTTGCATTAAAGTCTCCCATCAGTATTGTACACTGTGTTTACTTACTCATTGCCCATTCCACATCTTCATAGAAGCTTTCAACTGAAGCGTCATCGTGGCTGGATGTAGGCGCGTAGGCCTGTACCACCTTCATCTTGTATCTCTTATTCAGTTTAATTACGATACCTACCACCCTTTCATTAATGCTATAGTATTCTTCTATGTTGCCAGCTATGTTTCGGTGAATTAGGAACCCCAATCCCAGTGCTCTTCTGTCAGCCAAGCCCCGATAGCAAAGGACGTGCCCATTCTGCAGCACCGTATAGGCCTCATCTGTCCTCCTAACCTCACTGAGCCCTTTTATATCCCATTAAACACCCTCTAGCTCCTCGAATAGTACAGCTAGACTTCCCTCACTAGATAAGGTTCTAGCGTTAAACGTTGCCAAGTTCAGGTTCCAATGGCGGCCTGTCCGGATCCAGAGATTCTTAGCAGAGGGTGCTGCAACGCAGCACCCCCTGCTGCGTTGCAGATCTGACCGCCGCCGTGGTCAGTTGCTTCGCAGCTGCTGGGTACTGAGGGCCGTGAGTTATTTGACGTATGCATGTGGGAGGTAGTGGCCAGATACTACAACAGGGTGGCCAATCCTGCGTTCCCGGCGGTGGTTACCGGTGAAGCCGCACCCCAGGCCTCGTAATGCAGTTCTATCACCATACGGATTTTTTTTATCCGGTTGGGAACTGCGCGGCACCGGGATTTGAACCACGGACCTTTTGCATGTGACGCGGATGCTCTAATCACTGCGCCATCGCTGCTGATTTAGCACTATCATTGCATAGTGCTAAAACAGGCGAGGTTTTTTTTTAATGTACACAGGTGCTTGGTACAATAGTTGTTTACAAAAATAATTAGCTAATAATCGAAAATAAGCAGCTCACTCATATCTATTACTACATTATATATTAGGTACACATATATTCACTTTGTGCTGTGGGCGAGAGCTATTCGAAAACATACAGTGTGCTTCAGTGTGCCATGGCACAGCCTAGAATGGACACTTGCTTAATTTTTACATGACAGTAAATAGTAAATAGTCTACAATAAGAATTTGATAGTTGTGGTATTTCTCACTTCATTTTCAATTTTCAGTGAAAATGCTGTCATCCCTCATTAGAGTGCATAAGTTTTGGCATGTACAGAATTAGTTGTGTGCTTCTCGGATAACACACACTTTCATCCTAGAGGTAGGATCCCTGCTTTAGCTGTCCTGTCCATAAACCCTGCTTCAATTTTTATATTTGGTCATCGAATCACAACCTGTAGTTATTTAACACATGACTGCCTCAGCAGTAAACACAGTCTTGCATATGCTGCCTAATTGATCTAGTCATTTCTGTTTTAAAAGGACTTCAAACATATCTGCTGAAACACTCTACATGTTGCACACAGTACAAGCAACGAAAAGTTCTTGGTGTGTTGCTGAAGCCAACATTTGGATAAGTTTGCTTTTCAAAATCTTGGCTCCAGCGCCAGCTCATGTTCCAAGGATCCTCCCATGAACTTCTACCTTATTTAAATTCAGAAGTAACGGTCATGAGACAGTCTTAAGCTGAATTTTCCGAATGTGTTAGTGTGTGTCAGTAGACGCGGCACATCACTCACGAGAGATGCATTTCTAGACTTGTTCATTCGCAAGTGCGCAAAATTAAGCAATTCTGTTTATTAGTGTATTAAGCGAAGAAAATTTAAATTCGTTCGTGAGGTGATGTTTCCAAATTAATCTTTTTAGTGATTAGGCTTAATTTTGATCACGATATAGCTCCGGAACTATTATACCTGTCCTGATGAAACCTGAGCGGCGACAGGTATACTACTAGGGCTTTGCCCTGCATGAGTTAGAAGTTTCCCGGTAGTTTATTACCAAAGTTAAAAGCGATCGTAAAAAAAGAAAAAAAAACGTGGTCCCAGGCTTTGATTTGACGGGCGTACGTTTTGCCCGAGCAGTGAGCCACCCTCCTTCTCTGAGCGAGGGAAAACGCGGGCGTCTCACGTTTATTAGCGTTCCTCTTTAACTTCTTTCTAACTGCATACCTTTAATTGGCTAAAGCTATCGAAATACTTTTTTCACAAGAAGAAGCGGAATGTTATGTTCTAAAGGTCGGTTTCAGCGGTGTATCAGTCAAGGTTGTGGTTATTTTTATAAAAATGTTTTAATGAAATGAGATTTCTGCTGATTACCCCCTTAATTAAGCGCCTAGAGAGTACGGAGTTCAGCTTCCGGTCAGCCTATCGGGTGCTGTTTTTTAATATATTAAGCGGACAAAATTTAAATTCGTGTGTGAGGTGATATTACCAAATTAATTTTTTTAGTGATTAGGCTTAGTTTTGGTCACGAAATACTTCCGGTACTATTACTCCTGTCCTGATGAAACTTGAGCGGCGACAGGTTTACAACTAGGGCTTTGCATTGTATGAGTTAGAAGTTTCCCGGTAGGTTATTACCAAAGTTAAAAGCAATCGTAAGAAAAAAAAAACACGTGGTCCAAGACTTCGGTCTGACGGGCGTACCTTTCTCCCGAGCAGTGAGCCACCCTCCTCCTGAGCGAGGGCGAGGGAAGACGCGGGCGCCACACGTTTATTAGCGGTTCTCGTTAAATTCTTTCTAACTCTGTATCTTCCGGTTACCTTAAGCTATCAAAAATATTTTTACTCGGAAGAAACCGGAATGTTGTGTTCTAAAAAAAGATATTAGCTATCGGTAGCGTTAGTAGCTCCTTTTGAAAAATTGTTTTAATAAAATGAGCTTTTTGCTGATTACCACCTTAATTAAGGGCCTAGAGTGTATGGAATTGGGCCTCCTGGTAGCCTATGGGGTGTTGTTTATTATTATATTAAGTGCACAAAATTTAAATGCGTTTGCAAGGTGGTATTACCAATTTATTCTTTTTAGTGATTAGGCCTAAATTTGATTGCTGAATAACTCTGGAACTATTAAACCTAGCTTGATCAAACTTCAGAAGCGTCAGGTCTACCCTAAGGACTTTCAACTTTATAAGTAAGAAGTTTCCCGGTGAAATATTAACAAAGCTACAAGCGATCGTAAAAAACACGTGGTCCGACTGTTGTTATTTTCACAGATTCGCACTGTTTTCGGCTCCTAAAATTTAAAATTTTCGTTTGTAATAGCAGTATTTGTAGCGGTTGAGCTCCTTGTATCTTCACGAACAAATAGACACCACTCTGACCATCCTAGAACCAAAAGTACTAAAGTTATAGGTAGATATGTGCAGAGCTCACTTATCTACCCCAAATCAAAACTCAGTCAAGTCACTAATACAGAGACTAATTATTTATTAGTTGCATGCTGCAGCAAGTAGTGCGTCACATTATGACTAATAGACCCCCAGCAAAGTATGTCCCCCAGCAAGACCCCCAGCAATGTATATTTCTTTATTTGTGAATACCTCACAGGCCCCGTAAGAGGCATAGGGTGAGGGGGTATACAGTACAATTCAATACATTGTAAAGGAAGATTTCCACAGAGTACAATTACAGGGCAGTAGGATAAAATAACATACAATAAAAAATAACAAGTAGCAAATAGAATAACAGATAACTATATGTGCAAACGAGGAAAAAAATAATTGCGCACGACATAGTCAGTATTGCGTGGGAGTAATATAATACGAAGTACAGCCACAATACACATTATAACAGCCACCATACAACTGCGTCAATGTAAAAAAAACAAAAAAAATAGTATGACAGTAGTATGAAAAGACAGACGCCATCAGTTTAAAAAGCACCCTTACAATAGCTTATCAAAAAGAAGTTTTACTAATAAAAAATCAAGGATGCTACGCCAAGTGTGTAGAAAAATGTTCAACTGAAGACAAAAAGCGACATGGTCTCTAATTGAAGCAATGTTGTCTGGTAAGTTGTTCCAGAGCCGAATAGCGCGAGGTAGTGGGAAAAAAACTGAATGATTGCGTCGCACCGTATGGGCGGGCGTAACTGAGAGTGTTGTGCAATCTTCGTGATGTATAGACTTGGTGATTCAAACAGGGTTGTGATAAGTCGTTAGAGTGAATGACCTTATAGAACAATGACAGCAATGTAATATTACGGTGATTACATAATGACTGTAATGATAGTTTACTTTTTATTTGCGTGATACTGGACAGGTTACTATAGTTGTGAGCAATGAAACGGCTTGCCCTATTCTCAATGATTTCATTTTCTATGGAGGCGGAAATGTTGTAGGCCCGTGTGCTCAGGTTTAGGTGCACGTTAAAGAACCCCAGGTGGTCCAAATTTCCGAAGCCCTCCACTACGGCGTCTCTCATAATCATATCGTGGTTTTGGGAGGTTAAACACCACAAATCAATATTCTGAATGATTTCCAGTGCTTCGATAACGTATTTCTGATGTGGTGACCAAATCGGAGACGCATACTCAAGCTGCGGTCGCACAAAAGTTAGATACGCAAGCTTTCGCAAGAGGGAGGGTGCACTGTGCATGTTTCGACGCAAGAATCCTATTGATTTGGGTGCACTGGCACATATGCAAGTTATGTGCTCTGACCATGATAGATTAGGTGTAAAGTGCACGCCTAGATACTTATAGGTCGCGGTCGGCGATACGACATTACTGTTGATTTGATAAGAAAACTGTGAATTAACAGGTTTGCAGGTGAAAGACATAATTTTGCACTTCGACACGTTTTATTTATTTACAAGTACTGCTGTCCCATGCTTGGGACATTGCAGGAGCGGGTACAGAAAAATCATCGAAACCACAGAAACAAACAAAAGTGAGCACAAATTTATGTGACTAACACATAAAATTTTTCCCGAACTCTACAGTGTTCAGTCTACGCAATGCACCATCAAGCTTGTTCCAAATATACATCACACGCGGAAAAAAAGAGAATTTGAAACAATCCAAACGAGACCTGAAGGGTACAAGGTTCAAAGCGTCTGTACTACGTGTTGTACGCGCTGGTATATCAGCGAAAGATAAGGGCGCGTGAACGCGGGTCATTTTGTGTACAATCGTGTGCAACAAGATAATACTCTTACGTGTACGGCGGTGTTCCAGTGAATTAAGTGACAACAAATGAGCATGTGAAGACGGGGAGAAGTCCTGATCATAACGGTTAAAAACGAACCGTATAGCCTTATTCTGCACAGATTCTAACCTGTTTTTATCTTGCTCAAGATGAGGCGACCAAACCACAGAGGCGTACTCGAGCATTGGTCTCACTAGCGTCTTGTAGGCAATTAACTTACAATCTTTTGTCGAGGTTTTCAATCTTCGCTTTAAGTAACCAAGTTTCCTTAGCGCTTGACAAGTTATCTGATCAACATGTTTGCCCCATTTAAGGTCATGTGTAAAGGTGATGCCTAGGTATTTGAATTCACTCACATGTGCTAGGGTGGACCATTGTAGTTATCACTGAAACTGAGAGGCTGTTTTTTATTTGAGAAAGTCATAGCTACAGTTTTCTTGTAATTTGTGGGCGTTTGCCACGTTGAGCTCCAATCACAGAATAACGAGAAAACATTGTTGAGGACTGACTGGTCTTGAAAGGTAGTAATGCAGTTATACAGTGCACAATCATCGGCATACAGACGTATGTTTACAGGGGTTCCAGAGATGACATTAACATCATTATTAAATATAATAAACAAGAGAGGCCCTAGCATAGAGCCTTGCGGCACACCGGATGTGATTTCAACAGGATATGACTGCACCTGGTTGAAAGTAATGAACTGAGATCGAGAACGCAAGTAATCCGCAATCCAACCGAGTAATTTAGAATCTTTAAGAAAGGAACTAAGTTTTAGAAGAAGTTTTTTATGGCATACGTTGTCGAAAGCTTTCGAGTAGTCTATGAAAATTGCGTCTGTCTGACCCCTTTTGTTAAGTGATGTGGCAATGTCATGGGTGAATTCTAGGAGCTGCGTTGTTGTAGAAAATCCAGCTCGGAAGCCATGCTGACACCGGGACAGAAGGTTGTTTGCGTCCAAATACTCAACAATATGTTTATGAATGATATGTTCCAGTAGTGTACAGCTTGTTGAAATCAGGAAAATCGGCCTATAACTTGGAATGAGCTGCTTATTGCCAGATTTGAATAACGGGACAACATTAGCTGTCTTCCAAAGTATGGGAACAGTGGCCGACGAAAACGATTTATTAAAAATGACAGTCAAGTAACGAGCGCACCATTTGGAGTACCGCCTCAAGAACGTATTAAGAATGCCATCAGGACCGGAACTTTTAGTCCCATCAAATTTTATTATCAAATTGTGAACACCTGAACAAGAGATTGTGATGTCTGGAATTGTAGACTGAACAAAGTTGCAAGCATAATGTGGGATAGTGCCATCATCACGAGAGAAAACGGACTTGGAATAGTTGTTGAAGCTTTCTGCAATAGTGTTAGAATCGGAGCATGATTGGTCATTTATAAGGAAGCAAGACTGAACAGATGACTTCGGCTTAATAGACTTCCAGAATTTGGTCGGGTTTTCTACCATAAACCGTGACAATGTATTGTTGAAATAGAAATTTTTCGCTTCCTGCATTTTCGCCTTCAAAGTATACTTCAAAGAATTTAGCAGTGGTGATCGCGCAACTCACAAAAGAGGACGACCTTTGCGAGGTCGCTTTACACGGCGAGTTAGTTGAATAATTTCCCGTGTGTACCACGGATGTTTTGGATTGCGTTTAATGCACTTTTGAGGCCCAAACTTTGATATGCACTCCTGCACAATACCATGAAAATGACCAAAAATTACATTTACATCACTGTGTTCACTGCTAGGAAAAAAATCTTCAAAACTAGATGCCAGCGTATCGATAATAGAGTTGTCATCGGCACGACTAAAATCAAGCACACGCTTAAATTTAGGTTGTTTTGGTGGGCACACTATGTTGAGGCACGCAATTACAGCATTGTGATCAGACAAACCTGTGACAACCTCACTGTGGTATCCCTTTTTGCAAATTTGGTCGCTTATGAAGACATGGTCAAGTATTGAATTTTCACGGGTAGGGGAAGTGACAATTTGAGTGAGGTCAAATGACAGTGCCATGTTTACGAGCGAGTCACAAAGCTCTTTGTCACGACCGTAGGATGCAAAATTGTTCCAATCAATGCACGGGGCATTGAAATCGCCAGTCAAAATTAATTTGCTTAGGTGAAGCTGCGATTTAAAATATAGTTGGTAAAATCAGAAAAAACGTCAGAAGTTTCGTTTGGAGGGTGATAAATAGCTCCTCCAGCAATAGTCTGGCCAGAAATTTTTAACTTGCACCAGATAGATTCTGTGTTTGGCAGATCAAGAAGCAAAGAAAAGTCAATGTTATTTTTGATAAAAAGTGCTACACCCCCTCCACGACCACTTAGTCTGTCTTTGCGTAAGATTATAACCCAGGGGCAAGATTTCAACATATAAAACCGAATCATTTAACCAGCTTTCGGTGACGCAAATAATTGCGGGCTGGTGACACTCAATGAGCCAGTTGAAGCTATCAAACTTGTTTGCTAAGCTACGTGCATTAATATTCAAAATGACCAAATTTTGATCAATACGCAGTCACTCTGGAAGTCGTGGTTGACGCGAATGTAAAGGCGCATGCGCGGGCGGCCGCTCAGGCGCGTGTTGAGAATGTTTGACAAGGGTGCCGCTGGCTTAGTCCCAGCTATAACGGACGCTGTCCACGATAAGAGCATCGTGGCGAAGTCGGACTTTATCTGCATTTTTTCTGATGTCAACCGAGTGCTGCCACAAAGACTTGCGTGTTTGTCGAACACGTGCCGAGAAGTCTTCATTTATGTATATTTTTGATCCTTCAAGTTTTCTTGTGTTTCCTAAAATTTGTGTCTTGGTACGAAAATCAATGAGCTTAATAATAACAGGTCGTGGACTACTATTCATTCCTTGCGTTCCTAGCCTGTGCCACCGCTCAGTGTTTTCCCACTTGACGCCTAATTTGACATTTATGAGTTCGTGCACAGTTTCCGGTAGCTGATCCGGAGTCTCTTTCTCCGTTTCCGTCAATCCGTAAATGATCAGGTTGTTCCTGCGAAGGCGGTTTTCCAAGTCGTCGTTACGGTGGTCAAGAATTTCAACCGTGTTTTTTAGGTCCCTCACAGTGCTTTTGAGCTCGTTCAATCGAGGAACCAGGTCCGCAACCGCAGCTGTCCTTGCCTCTACGGTATTTAACCTACTATCGAGCGCCGCTACTGTAGTAGTGAGGCTGGCTATGTCCTGGCTAATTTTTTGCTGACCAGCAAGCAACTCCTTCAGCATATCTTTGATTTGGGGACCAGGATTAGACTCGACGTCTCCAGAAATCAAGAGTAGCATTCTTAGCCAACACAAAAATGAATTCACAGCGCATGCGTAAGGCAGGGGGTCTGGCAGCAGCAACAAGAAACGGTCATCGCTTCTGTAACACTTGAAATGGTAGCGTACCTGTAAAATCAAGCAAACTAGCTTGTAGCGATCGGACGCCATGCCGCCGCCGGACCCACTGAAGAAGAGCTGTCGGGATGTCGTTCTTATATCCACCGCTGATGCCGTAGACATCACTGCTGCGCCGTGCCATGTGCCGTAGAAACAGTCCCATTCAACTCCGTAACCGGTGCCCGTGATAAACGCCGATGATAAATTGGAAGCTTGAAAAGCAGGATTGGTCGAGGCGTACACGCCCCAGGAATCGGGAAACTGTGATGGGAGCGCGTGCACATCGGACGACGACGAACTGCATTTGCTGGTAACTGCGGCCACCTGTAAAATCAAGCAAACTAGCTTGTAGCGATCGGACGCCATGCCGCCGCCGGAGTCATAGGCCATGTTTAATGTCATAGGCCATGTGTTACACCACTGGTTTTCTATTTCTAGGCCTCGTTGAAGCGCGATATAATCATC
Source organism: Rhipicephalus microplus (assembly GCF_043290135.1). Classification (NCBI taxonomy): domain Eukaryota; kingdom Metazoa; phylum Arthropoda; class Arachnida; order Ixodida; family Ixodidae; genus Rhipicephalus; species Rhipicephalus microplus. The sequence continues at coordinate 71,956,334 of NC_134700.1, forward strand.
AATGTAGGTTATTGGGCGGTAAATTATGCAGTCGTCGGCAAATATTAGTATGCGAGAGGTGATGTTGTTGGGCAGATCATTTATATAGATTTAAAACAACACAAGTCTAAGCACGCTACCCTGCAGCACACCAGAAGAAACGACAGATTTAGAGAAATCGACTCCATTAACAGAAGTAAATTGCTCTCGATTGGATAGAAAGTTACGTAGCCATGACACTGTAGAGGAGTCCAATTTTAGAGCTGAAAGTTTTGATATGAGGCGGCTATGTGCAACGCAATCAAACGCTTTCGAGAAGTCAAGGAATAAGCAGTCTGTTTGTAAGAAGTCGTTCATGTTAAGGTGGATATCTGTTGTAAATTCGAGTAATTGTGTCTCGCAAGAAAGGCCTTTTTTGAAACCGTGTTGATTCGAGAAAAAGAAGTTGTTCGACTCGAGATGTTTCTAAACATGCGAAGCAATGACGTGTTCCAGCAATTTGCAGCAAATGCAGGCAAGTGAGATGGGCCTGTAACTTTCACATGCATTTTTACTTCCATTTTTGTAGATAGGCACTACCTTTGCTATTTTCCAGTTAGAAGGAAGGACACCGGACAATAAGGACTGTCTGAAGATGTGAAACAGGATGATGCTTGACATAGATATGGTATATATATATATATTCAGTGGGAAAGTTCAGTGGGTCTGGTACGTATAAGAAAAGAAGCTGGTACACATACGAGAAAGCAAGCAGTTACTTTATAGATTTACCACGGCCGAAACGTAAATCTATAAAAAAATGCTTGCTTTCTCGTACGTGTACAAGCTTCTTTCATATATATATATATATATATAATATATATATATATATATATATATATATATATATATATATATATATATATATATATATATATATTGAAACGAAGATGCGCAAGCCTACGGGGCGCGGAAGAAGTAGAAGAGTAGTGGAGTGGCACCTGGACTATATGGTTAGGTGGAAGCGTTCTAGGCCTGTCTCAGAAGTACGCTGCTATTTCACAACGCCATTTCACCTCATCTGTAAATAAACACAGTCACTCGTAACAGTTTGGTGGGAGGTGCCGGGTACATCGATCTGGACGACCAAGCTCTATCGATTTTGCGACGGAGCAGACGCTTGGCAGGCTTGCCACCACAGCTACCAGACATGGAGGACGCGGGAGCAGGCCATAACATGCTCGTTGCTGATGAGCAGCACGCTCACCCGTCAGGACAAGATCGCTGCGGCATGCCGGAACGTCAGCCGAGGACCTTTTCGGGGCAGCCGGATGACGATGTTGACGACTGGCTCAAGCACTACCAAAGAGTGAGTCGCAGCAACTGCTGTAGCACTGCTGTAGCACTGCTAAGCAGCTTGAGAACGTGGTGTTTTTTCTCGTCGGCACCGCGTCTCTTTGGTTCGACAATCATGATAGTGCATTGACCACATGGGACATTTTCATGGACGAGCTGAAGAGGTGTTTTGGTGACTCAACAGCTAAGGTCAAGCAGGCGGAGCAAACGCTTTCCCGCAGAGCTCAGTTACCTGGCGAAACATGCACCACCTACATCGAGGCCGTCTTGAAGCTTTGCGGAATCGTGAGTGCGACCATGTGTGACGAAGATAAGGTAGGTCATTTGCTCAAGGGAATCGCGGAAGACGTGTACAATTTCCTTATCACTAAGGAAGACTTAGGCACACCTTCCGACCTAAGGAGACACTGCCGAGCGTTTGAAGCGCTAAAGAGGAGGAGAATCCTACCAAAATTTGGACGTCTTGAAAATGTGCCCACGATTGCAGGTGTCAACCTTCCATCGCAGGACGACATCTCTTCTCTTATAAGACAAGTGGTTAAGGAAGAACTTGTTCAACTGCGAGCTGTGGACACCGCTGGTGTCTGCCATCAATGTGCATTTGACCAACGGCCCCGTGAACCACTGGTACCTCGGATGCGACAGAGCTGCTTTGAGCCTCACCCGAATTACACCGATCGGTTCGAACGGCGGAGTGAACGACCACTCGAAAGCCAGGAACGCAGGCAAGCTGCGTCACAGTGATTCACTCCTCGACCACCATTGCCCGGCTTTTATCAATCGACGAAGTTTACTTCGCCGGGCACGACTAGACGCGACACACGTACTTGCTACAACTGCGGGATACCTGGACACATCGCTAGGTACTGCTACCGTCGCCAGCAGCGAGCTCCACGATTCAACGTGTACACGCCCTATGTACCTGCTGGCGAGTCTCGACCATTTCAGGGCTCTTTCCAACAGCAACACGCAGCACGTGCTGACTCGCCTTGCTCCGACCACAGCGTTACCCCACCACCCCCACGCCAACAGCGATCCCCGTCTCCGCGTCGTCGCTCGGGGACGCCACCACCACCACTGTTCACGTTGCGAGCACGTAGTATGGCATCGTCAATGCTCGCAACGTGCTCGCAACGTGCTTGCAACGTGAACAGGAATGATATAATTAAGGGACCAAACAGAGTATCTAAAACGACTTCCCAAACGAACCTTGTACTAACTTACTCCTCATCAGCGCCACGAATCAACAACATACTTTCCCGCCATTTCAACATAATCAGGCAAAGCAAACGACTAACTTCTATTTTCGCGAAGCCACCTCACGTGGTGTACCGCCGGGATAAAAATCTGAAGGACATTCTTGTCAGAGCAAAAACAAGCACCCCCAAAATTCAATCAGGGTGCCATCCCTGCGGAAAAGCTCGATGCAAGGTATGCCCACAGATGGTCACAACACGTGAATCCAAAGCGAACTTCTCGGATTTCAAATTCTGCATAACTGAAAGCCTTAATTGTGACTCCAGTAACGTAATATACACGCTACATTGCAACATCTGTGGACAAGAATATATCGGCCAAACAGACACGCCATTTCGGCTGCGGTTCAATAATCACCGGTACCACGCCACTTCACTGCCGAAGCTACCTTTATCTAGACATCTGCGCCTGCCAAACCACAGTTTTGAAAGTATCAGCGTAACTCTTTTGCAGTCTGGTTTCTCAAACAGACGCGAGCGCGAACAGCGTGAGGCATATTTTATTTTCAAATTTCGTACATTAGTAGCCGGCATCAACGAGGACCCCGGAAAACACAACTGCCTCCGAGAAGTAAGCTAGAAGGATATTGGTGATAAAGATTGGTAGCTGGAGACCATGCTTTTTTCTGACTGACTCGTACGTGTACACTGTCCTTTCTTGTTTTTTTTTCACATGCACATGAAAAGTGTTTACGTTCGCCTACCACTTCATGACCATTGAAGGGAAACGGACGAAGATTAAAGGTAGACAGCCGACCGACCCATTAACTAGAAACCTTTCCTTTACGCAGGCTGCCCGCCGCCCGCCGAACGACCCATTACGGGGAAACCCCTTTCTTTACGCGCGCCGTCACGGACCCTCCCTGCGCCGCGGCGACAATCTTGGGTGGCCCGACACACGTCAAGAACTGAACAGCACGTGATATGAACCGTATGTGGATGTAGACAGACAGTTGGCTTCGTTCTCAGTGTTGACAGCGGTTCTTCTTCTTTTTTACTTTCTTTCTTTTCTTTCTTTTTTTTCGTCTTTTTCCCCGCAGGGCGCGGGTTCGAATCCCGGCTGCGGCGGCTGCATTTTCGATGGAGGTGGAAATGTTGTAGGCCCGTGTGCTCAGATTTGGGTGCACGTTAAAGAACCCCAGGTGGTCTAAATTTCCGGAGCCCTCCACTACGGCGTCTTTCATAATCATATAGTGGTTTTGGGACGTTAAACCCCACATATAAATCAATCGTCGTTTTCCCCCCTGTTTTTCTAGTTCTCTCTCACTCTCGCAAACGTCTTTCAAGGCGAGAGGGACGTGGCAGCAACGAAGTTTGGAAGCTCATGTCAGTATAACTCATCCCCTGATGAAGGGAGGACCCCTCCCGAAACTGTCGGGAAATAAATATATTTATCCTTGTTGACAACGCTCCCGTTGTGCCATATCCCATATATATATATATATATATATATATAAAATAAGGGAAAGAAGTGTATACCTAAGGGCTCGTTTTTCCGTGTTTTTAACACAATAATAATGAGATATAACAGACAGTAATGCCAAGGAATGTACAGGGGAAGTTATTAACATTAATGGAATGTAAATAAGAAGAAAGAAAAGTGGATGAAAAAATTACCAACTGTAAGCAGGAATCGAACCTATGACCTTCGAATTACGCGTTCGATGCTCTAACCACTGAGCTATTACAGCGGCACTCCCTCCATCCACTTTTTGGGGTTTATCTGTGAATTTAGAAGTAGGAGCAACAGTCAGCGCCATCTATAAGCCAAACAACGAGTGTGAAAACACTCTTATGCGCATGTTTGGCGTCACGTAGCACGTGAACTTATTATGAGCGGGCAGCTGATTAATTGTCCCTCTTATACAACCTAAACACACCAAGTCTGCCAGTACGAGACCCTCGTTCAATGAAATAAGGGAAAGAAGTGTATACCTAAGGGCTCGTTTTTCCGTGTTTTTAACACAATAATAATGAGATATAACAGACAGTAATGCCAAGGAATGTACAGGGGAAGTTATTAACATTAATGGAATGTAAATAAGAAGAAAGAAAAGTTGATGAAAAAATTACCAACTGTAAGCAGGAATCGAACCTACGACCTTCGAATTACGCGTTCGATGCTCTAACCACTGAGCTATTACAGCGGCACTCCCTCCATCCACTTTTTGGGGTTTATCTGTGAATTTAGAAGTAGGAGCAACAGTCAGCGCCATCTATAAGCCAAACAACGAGTGTGAAAACACTCTTATGCGCATGTTTGGCGTCACGTAGCACGTGAACTTATTATGAGCGGGCAGCTGATTAATTGTCCCTCTTATACAACCTAAACACACCAAGTCTGCCAGTACGAGACCCTCGTTCAATGAAATAAGGGAAAGAAGTGTATACCTAAGGGCTCGTTTTTCCGTGTTTTTAACACAATAATAATGAGATATAACAGACAGTAATGCCAAGGAATGTACAGGGGAAGTTATTAACATTAATGGAATGTAAATAAGAAGAAAGAAAAGTGGATGAAAAAATTACCAACTGTAAGCAGGAATCGAACCTACGACCTTCGAATTACGCGTTCGATGCTCTAACCACTGAGCTATTACAGCGGCACTCCCTCCATCCACTTTTTGGGGTTTATCTGTGAATTTAGAAGTAGGAGCAACAGTCAGCGCCATCTATAAGCCAAACAACGAGTGTGAAAACACTCTTATGCGCATGTTTGGCGTCACGTAGCACGTGAACTTATTATGAGCGGGCAGCTGATTAATTGTCCCTCTTATACAACCTAAACACACCAAGTCTGCCAGTACGAGACCCTCGTTCAATGAAATAAGGGAAAGAAGTGTATACCTAAGGGCTCGTTTTTCCGTGTTTTTAACACAATAATAATGAGATATAACAGACAGTAATGCCAAGGAATGTACAGGGGAAGTTATTAACATTAATGGAATGTAAATAAGAAGAAAGAAAAGTGGATGAAAAAATTACCAACTGTAAGCAGGAATCGAACCTACGACCTTCGAATTACGCGTTCGATGCTCTAACCACTGAGCTATTACAGCGGCACTCCCTCCATCCACTTTTTGGGGTTTATCTGTGAATTTAGAAGTAGGAGCAACAGTCAGCGCCATCTATAAGCCAAACAACGAGTGTGAAAACACTCTTATGCGCATGTTTGGCGTCACGTAGCACGTGAACTTATTATGAGCGGGCAGCTGATTAATTGTCCCTCTTATACAACCTAAGCACACCAAGTCTGCCAGTACGAGACCCTCGTTCAATGAAATAAGGGAAAGAAGTGTATACCTAAGGGCTCGTTTTTCCGTGTTTTTAACACAATAATAATGAGATATAACAGACAGTAATGCCAAGGAATGTACAGGGGAAGTTATTAACATTAATGGAATGTAAATAAGAAGAAAGAAAAGTGGATGAAAAAATTACCAACTGTAAGCAGGAATCGAACCTACGACCTTCGAATTACGCGTTCGATGCTCTAACCACTGAGCTATTACAGCGGCACTCCCTCCATCCACTTTTTGGGGTTTATCTGTGAATTTAGAAGTAGGAGCAACAGTCAGCGCCATCTATAAGCCAAACAACGAGTGTGAAAACACTCTTATGCGCATGTTTGGCGTCACGTAGCACGTGAACTTATTATGAGCGGGCAGCTGATTAATTGTCCCTCTTATACAACCTAAACACACCAAGTCTGCCAGTACGAGACCCTCGTTCAATGAAATAAGGGAAAGAAGTGTATACCTAAGGGCTCGTTTTTCCGTGTTTTTAACACAATAATAATGAGATATAACAGACAGTAATGCCAAGGAATGTACAGGGGAAGTTATTAACATTAATGGAATGTAAATAAGAAGAAAGAAAAGTGGATGAAAAAATTACCAACTGTAAGCAGGAATCGAACCTACGACCTTCGAATTACGCGTTCGATGCTCTAACCACTGAGCTATTACAGCGGCACTCCCTCCATCCACTTTTTGGGGTTTGTCTGTGAATTTAGAAGTAGGAGCAACAGTCAGCGCCATCTATAAGCCAAACAACGAGTGTGAAAACACTCTTATGCGCATGTTTGGCGTCACGTAGCACGTGAACTTATTATGAGCGGGCAGCTGATTAATTGTCCCTCTTATACAACCTAAACACACCAAGTCTGCCAGTACGAGACCCTCGTTCAATGAAATAAGGGAAAGAAGTGTATACCTAAGGGCTCGTTTTTCCGTGTTTTTAACACAATAATAATGAGATATAACAGACAGTAATGCCAAGGAATGTACAGGGGAAGTTATTAACATTAATGGAATGTAAATAAGAAGAAAGAAAAGTGGATGAAAAAATTACCAACTGTAAGCAGGAATCGAACCTACGACCTTCGAATTACGCGTTCGATGCTCTAACCACTGAGCTATTACAGCGGCACTCCCTCCATCCACTTTTTGGGGTTTATCTGTGAATTTAGAAGTAGGAGCAACAGTCAGCGCCATCTATAAGCCAAACAACGAGTGTGAAAACACTCTTATGCGCATGTTTGGCGTCACGTAGCACGTGAACTTATTATGAGCGGGCAGCTGATTAATTGTCCCTCTTATACAACCTAAACACACCAAGTCTGCCAGTACGAGACCCTCGTTCAATGAAATAAGGGAAAGAAGTGTATACCTAAGGGCTCGTTTTTCCGTGTTTTTAACACAATAATAATGAGATATAACAGACAGTAATGCCAAGGAATGTACAGGGGAAGTTATTAACATTAATGGAATGTAAATAAGAAGAAAGAAAAGTGGATGAAAAAATTACCAACTGTAAGCAGGAATCGAACCTACGACCTTCGAATTACGCGTTCGATGCTCTAACCACTGAGCTATTACAGCGGCACTCCCTCCATCCACTTTTTGGGGTTTATCTGTGAATTTAGAAGTAGGAGCAACAGTCAGCGCCATCTATAAGCCAAACAACGAGTGTGAAAACACTCTTATGCGCATGTTTGGCGTCACGTAGCACGTGAACTTATTATGAGCGGGCAGCTGATTAATTGTCCCTCTTATACAACCTAAACACACCAAGTCTGCCAGTACGAGACCCTCGTTCAATGAAATAAGGGAAAGAAGTGTATACCTAAGGGCTCGTTTTTCCGTGTTTTTAACACAATAATAATGAGATATAACAGACAGTAATGCCAAGGAATGTACAGGGGAAGTTATTAACATTAATGGAATGTAAATAAGAAGAAAGAAAAGTGGATGAAAAAATTACCAACTGTAAGCAGGAATCGAACCTACGACCTTCGAATTACGCGTTCGATGCTGACTGTTCGATGCTGACTGAGCAAGATGGCGCTGACTGTTGCTCCTACTTCTAAATTCACAGATAAACCCCAAAAAGTGGATGGAGGGAGTGCCGCTGTAATAGCTCAGTGGTTAGAGCATCGAACGCGTAATTCGAAGGTCGTAGGTTCGATTCCTGCTTACAGTTGGTAATTTTTTCATCCACTTTTCTTTCTTCTTATTTACATTCCATTAATGTTAATAACTTCCCCTGTACATTCCTTGGCATTACTGTCTGTTATATCTCATTATTATTGTGTTAAAAACACGGAAAAACGAGCCCTTAGGTATACACTTCTTTCCCTTATTTCATTGAACGAGGGTCTCGTACTGGCAGACTTGGTGTGTTTAGGTTGTATAAGAGGGACAATTAATCAGCTGCCCGCTCATAATAAGTTCACGTGCTACGTGACGCCAAACATGCGCATAAGAGTGTTTTCACACTCGTTGTTTGGCTTATAGATGGCGCTGACTGTTGCTCCTACTTCTAAATTCACAGATAAACCCCAAAAAGTGGATGGAGGGAGTGCCGCTGTAATAGCTCAGTGGTTAGAGCATCGAACGCGTAATTCGAAGGTCGTAGGTTCGATTCCTGCTTACAGTTGGTAATTTTTTCATCCACTTTTCTTTCTTCTTATTTACATTCCATTAATGTTAATAACTTCCCCTGTACATTCCTTGGCATTACTGTCTGTTATATCTCATTATTATTGTGTTAAAAACACGGAAAAACGAGCCCTTAGGTATACACTTCTTTCCCTTATTTCATTGAACGAGGGTCTCGTACTGGCAGACTTGGTGTGTTTAGGTTGTATAAGAGGGACAATTAATCAGCTGCCCGCTCATAATAAGTTCACGTGCTACGTGACGCCAAACATGCGCATAAGAGTGTTTTCACACTCGTTGTTTGGCTTATAGATGGCGCTGACTGTTGCTCCTACTTCTAAATTCACAGATAAACCCCAAAAAGTGGATGGAGGGAGTGCCGCTGTAATAGCTCAGTGGTTAGAGCATCGAACGCGTAATTCGAAGGTCGTAGGTTCGATTCCTGCTTACAGTTGGTAATTTTTTCATCCACTTTTCTTTCTTCTTATTTACATTCCATTAATGTTAATAACTTCCCCTGTACATTCCTTGGCATTACTGTCTGTTATATCTCATTATTATTGTGTTAAAAACACGGAAAAACCAGCCCTTAGGTATACACTTCTTTCCCTTATTTCATTGAACGAGGGTCTCGTACTGGCAGACTTGGTGTGTTTAGGTTGTATAAGAGGGACAATTAATCAGCTGCCCGCTCATAATAAGTTCACGTGCTACGTGACGCCAAACATGCGCATAAGAGTGTTTTCACACTCGTTGTTTGGCTTATAGATGGCGCTGACTGTTGCTCCTACTTCTAAATTCACAGATAAACCCCAAAAAGTGGATGGAGGGAGTGCCGCTGTAATAGCTCAGTGGTTAGAGCATCGAACGCGTAATTCGAAGGTCGTAGGTTCGATTCCTGCTTACAGTTGGTAATTTTTTCATCCACTTTTCTTTCTTCTTATTTACATTCCATTAATGTTAATAACTTCCCCTGTACATTCCTTGGCATTACTGTCTGTTATATCTCATATATATATATATATATATATATATATATATATATATATATATATATATATTATGAGGAAGAGCTTTATTCGAGAAAAGCTCGAGCTGGCCCACACTGATGATGATATCTACAGATAAGGAAATTATACAAATGATGATGACACGTCCAATTGATAAAAATTTGTCGGTGACTGCGCTCACACTAATTCTCCTCACGCTGGAAGCGGCCTCCTGGCCACGCGAGAGACAATAATATGAACTGCGTGGGGTATACGGTTTCAGTCGAGAAACGTGCACAATTTCTGTCCAAGGCAATGGTGGTCGGAGGGAGCGTTGAGTGGTGAGCTACTGTAATTGACGGGAGACGTTTGTTCAATCACCGTATAAGGTCCTATAAAATGACTACGGAATTTTTCACATAAGCTGGGCACACACACGAGAGTCCACAGAAAAACTTCGTCTCCTGGGGAAAAGGTGACAGCACGGTGAGTTGAGTCGTAGCGAGACTTGCGAGCTTCCTGAGAGATGCTGGTGTTGGTTCGGGCCAGATGACGGCAGTGCTCGAGGCGAGACAAAAATTGTGCGGATAAAGGGCCTGCTGATGTAGCAGGAGCCGAAAGAATGGAGACGACCAGAGTTACACTTGGGGAGCGGCCATGGACCAGAAAATAGGGAGAAAAGCCGGTGTTGCGTTGCGTAGCCGTATTGTAGGCGAACGTTACGATTGGCAAAGTAACGTCCCAGTTCATGTGGTTTGGGTTAGCGTATATGGCAATCATGCCCGAGAGGGTACGATGAAAGCGTTCCATCAAGCCATTTTTTGTGGATGATGAGTCGAAATTGTCTTGTGGATGGTGTTGGCGGCACTAGAACCTCAGAAACAATAGAGAAAGAAATACCTTGCCGCGGTCACTGAGCAGAACACGTGGAGCTCCATGGCGTAAAAATATGTTACACAGAATAAAATCGGCTACTTCAGTGGCTGTACCAGCGTGCAGAGAGGCTGTTTCCGCGTAACGAGTGAGGTGGTCAACAGCCGTTACAATCCAACAATTTCCACTGGAGGTCACGGGATGGGGGCCGTACAAGTCTATCCCGATGACTTCGAATGGCAAAGCGGGACAAGGAAGAAGTTGGAGAAAGCCAGGAGCAGTAGTGGGTCGTTTCTGCCATGGACACAAGGCACACGAAGAAACATATTTGGCAATCGCGGATGAGAGGCCAGGCCAGGTGAACCGACTGCGTATTTTGTCGTACGTTTTGTGATAGCCGAGTTGCCCAGCAGCAGGATCATCGTGGGATGTCTGAAGAACCTAACGTTGTAGACAACGTGGTATATTGGGGATCCATTTGTTTCCTTCAACGTGGTAAATATAGCGATGTAAAACACCATCGTGAAGCTTGAATTGTTTCAGTTGTCGGCAAAGTCGGGCGTTCGGATAAGTGGATATGCCTTCTAAGCGTGCTATTTTGGATTGACAGTAAGGGTCCACGCGTTGATGCGACACAAGGGTAGAAGGGCGGCCGGACCTTAGCCAACTGAGACCTGCGATGGGTCATGCTGTGGTGGAAATTGTTGACGGTGGGCTAGTACGGTTTGGTAGAGGGCAGCGAGAGAGAGCATCAGCATCTTGGTGCTTCTAACCGAACCTGTAGACGACATCAAAGTTGTGCTCTTGTAAACGAAGCACCCAGCGGCCAAGACGGCCCCATAAGTTCTTTAGCGACGAAAGCCAGCACAATGCGTTGTGGTCGGTGACGACTGTGAAGTGACGGCTGGGGAGGTATAGACAAAATTTTTGTACCACCCATACAACAGCAAGGCACTCTTGTTCGGTTATTGTGTAATTTTTCTCAGCAGCAGTCAAAGCACGACTGGCATAAGCGGTCACACGTTCGCGTGCGGTGTTGTCACGCTGCAGTATATCAGCACCGAGATCATGACCACTGGCGTCAGTGTGAAGAATGGTGGGTGCACTTGGATAGAAGTGACATGGCACCGGGTCGGATGTGAGGGCTTGCTTCAACGCCAGGAAAGGCTTTTCACAGTCTTCGGACCAGACGAATGCCGTGTTACTTGCGAGTAGTTGATGGAGCGGAGAGGCAAGTCTTGCGAAATCGCGTATGAAGCGCCGAAAGTAGGATGCCAAGCCGAGAAAACTGCGCAGGTCTTTTTGACGCAACAGACGGCGAAACTCGAGAACGGCGGCAAGCTTTTCAGGATGCGGTCAAATACCGTCTTTGCTGAATAAGTGCCCTAGAACCTTGATCGTCTTGCTTGCGAAGGTGCATTTTTTCGTATTCACCTGTAAACCAGCTTTTCCAAGGCAACCTAGGTCTTCGTCGAGACGTTGCAGATGTTGCGAAAAGGTAGACGAACACACTATGATGTCCTCGAGGTAGCATAAGTAGGTTTACCACTTCAGGCCACGCAGTACGCTATCGATCAAACGTTCGAAGGTAGCAGGCGTATTTCAAAATCTGAAAGGCATTACGTTAAATTCATATAGCCCATCTGGGGTGGCAAAAGCCGTCTTCTCTTTGTCAGATTCGGACACTGGTATTTGTCAGTAGCCCAATCACAGGTCAAGGCTGGAAAAATACACTGCGCCAAGCAACGAATCTAGTGCGTCATCGATTCTTGGGAGAGGGCAAACACCTTTGTGCGTTATTTCGTTCAGTGCCTGGTAGCCAAAGCAAAAACGCACTGTTCCGTCTTTCTTTTGCACCAAAACAACGGGGGAAAATCATGCACTCGAGGAAGGACGTATGATATTCCGTCGAATTATGTCTGAGACGTTTTCTTCGTTTATCTTCCTTTCTGCAAGAGACACGCGGTATGGGGGCCGGTGAATAATTTGGTAGCCGTCAGTCTGAATTCGGGCAGTCGCAGAAGTTCTCATGCCAAGGACAGCAGAATAAACGTCAAACAAAGATAGATGTCTGTTTATTATATTCAGCAATTCTTGACGCTGGGCTGCTGTCAGATCAGGACTTATCGTCACTTATAGAGGTGTGGGCGAGTTGAGTGGCAGCGTGCTTGACTCTGGTAGGTCTTCTTGACTTGGAAGGGCAACAATTGCAATGGGATGCGGTTCAATAGCACTTGTGACTGTTGATCCACAGGGCAACAATAAGAGTTCGGGGGTCTGATTTAACGCAGTAATAAAAGCAGACCCTTCAGAAAAACAAGGCCTGGAATGATCAGAATGCCTCGATGTACCATGTGGCCATAAGGTAATACAAGCACGTCACCATCCACAATGCTGTAGCACGCTAATTACTTCTCGGGATGAACAAAGAACATAATCTGAAGTGGTGACAAGAAGAATGCGCTGTTCGTGTTCCGATGAAGAAGAGTCGGTGGGATTGAGGTGGATGAGGCGCTGACGACAAGATATAGAAGCGCGAGCAGACGACAGAAAATCCCACCCCAAAATGAGTTCGTGGGTGCACTCACGGAGAACTGCTCCAGCAATATGATGACGAATACCGTACCGTCTATGAAAACACGAACTGTACACTGGGCGAGTGGGCGACAAATGGCATTCGTCGCAGCACGGAGAGACGGGCCCAAGTAAGGTGTTGTTATTTTGCGGAGATGGGAGCAAAGGTCAGGGCGAATAATGGAAATAGCAGCGCCAGTATCCACTAGAGCTTCGACGCGTACACCTTCTACTAACACTGTTAACAAGTTCGATGGTCTGTCTGGAGGAATTGCTGGCTGTCCGGCGGTTGCAGCTTCCCCTCCTAAAACTGCATTGGGGAGTTTGCCGAGTGGGCATCAAGAACATTGGAGGCGGGTCGCAGAGGCGACACGAAACGGCGATTGGGAGATGGTGAGCGGCGGCGAGACTCACGGGAGTTCACAGGAAGACCAATACTGTAAGTTGAAGAGGGCGAACGCTGAAAAGAAGACCGGTAAGACGTGCACTGGTAGTTCGTGAGCGGACTGAAGCGTCCGCGTTCCTCTGGAGCGTAGCCACGTTGCTCGTCCTGTAGACGCCTTCGGCAAAAGCGAGATCTATGGCCCCTTTCGCCGCAATAACAGAAGATTGGGCATGGAGGACGCGGCATGGCGTAATATGGCTGTGGGCGCATCGGTGGTGACACTGACGCCACAGGTTCATGGTCACCTGGTATAGCCGCTGGGATTAGGTGCTGAGAGCGCCGCGACTTCTGCGTACGTTGGTACCTGACGAGGTCTGGATTCGGCGGAACAAGGTGAATGTGACGCAGATGCAATCTCTTGCCTAACGATGTCCCGCAAGTTGGTTGGAGCTGAGGCTAAATAGATGGTGGAGCGCAGAAAGAGCAGTGCCCATGAAGCTCCTCACGAACGATGTCGCGGACCAGGGTACGAATGTCGAGGGCCGCACGAAGACGAATGTCCGAGGCGTCATGGGAAAGACGAAGAGAATGAAGTTCTTCTAGTCTCTGGCAAATGGTAATGACATCTTGAGTCGTGGTAGGGTTTCGCGACGCAAGAGCGTTGAATGCGACGGTATTTATTCCTTTGATGATATGGCGTATTTGGTCGCTTTGAGGCATAAATGAATTTACACGCTTGCGCAAGGTAAGAACATCCTCAATGTACGAGGTGTATGATTCACCCGCCAGCTCAATGCGTGCAGCAAGCTTCTTCGTTGCTGCTTCAGCGCGAACACTGGGGGAACCAAAAAATTGACGGAGCTGCCTTGCGAACTTGTCACAGTTGGGAAGGTCTCGGAGGTGGTTCCGAAACTAGGTTTTGGCAACTTCAGTTAAGTAGAAAGGGACCGTACGTAACTTGTGTAGAGTGTCCCACCTGTTCAACTCGCTGACGAGGTCGTGTGTGTGTAGCCATTCTTCAACATCATTCTCTTTGAGACCCGAGAACACTGGCAGATCAAGCTGGTGGCTGTGGATGACCAGGGTCGACGGGGGAGGCTGCACTGGGCTGGTGGTGTTGGATGGACAAGTATTGTCGTGCACTGCCATGGCAGGTGGTAGTAGATGACGACCTGAGCGGAGCTCCAAAGGTAACGTGCGAGAGGACTTTGGGATCGAGAAGCACCGTCCACCACTTGATAATGATGATGATGAGCCTGCAGCTTTGCTGGCACTCGCCCAGAAAGAGAGATCGGCCAAGAACTGGGCGGCAGGATCATCAAGTGTGTTAGTTATCAGTCAGGCATTCAGGTAGTCTCGTAGCCATAACTAATATTACCAATAGACTAACAAGGTAATCTTTTTGTTACCATTATGTACGCACACATGGCAGAGTAAACCTCCCTTGGCTATAACCTTATGTAATCCCTCCGAAGGATAAAATTACTTCCATGTTTATTTTTAAACCTAGCTTCTCAATCGGTTCGACCAGGTATCTTTCCCTTTGATAAGAATATCGTCGACAGGATAAAAATAAATGATCTATTGATTCTGATTCCTTGCACAAGAGCCAAAACGGAGGTGCTGTGAGTCCAGCTTTATGTAGGTAATAATTTAGGTGCAGAATTCTGCATCGTAATCTGGTGATTGTAATTTCTAGCTGCCGAGATACACACCACTGTTTGTTCCAGCAAAATCTTAGATGTACGAAGTCTCTGACTTTATCCAATGATGATTTTTCTATTTCCTTGTGCAAAGAAGCATTTCAAAATCTGAGTGCTCTTACATATTTCCTTGTGCAAAGGAGCATCTCAAAATCTGAGTGCTCTTACATAGGCGAAATCAGGTAAAAAGGTAAGAGTGGTCCGCTTAAAGATGCTTTGGCTAACGAGTCTGCCATCTAATTTGGATAAATCCCTCAGTAGCCCGGTATCCATAGCAAGTGAAATTTTTTCAGGTTTGCTGGTAATGAACTGATAATAATCCGCCACTTATGAAGAGGAGCTTTATTGGAGACGAGCTCGAACTGGCACACACTGATGATGGTATCTCCAGATGAGGAAATTATACAAATGTTTATGACACGTTCAATTGACACAGATGAGTTGGTGACTGTCCTGACAACACATATATATATATATATATATAATGAAAAATTAAAGGAGCACACCTAAGAAAATTGGATAATTTTTACTCTACAATACGGCCGTGGCACGGCCTTCGTCAGGAGGCTGTGCCATGGCCGAAACGTAGAGTAAAAAAAATCCAATTTTCGTAAGTGTGTTCCTTTATTTCTTGATTATATGTGCACCGGACCGACAGAACTTTTTCAATTATATATATATATATATATATATATATATATATATATATATATATATATACACGGTAGAAAAGAGGTCGACAAACGTGCGAATACACAAGTTTTACTAACGTTTCGGCAGGTGGGCCTGCCTTCGTCAGAGTGATTATTAATGATGATCAGAGTAAGGTCGAAATTTTTGTTAAGTACTTTTCATCGGTATTTCGGTCTGATTTTTCAGATGCTAGTGCAGTTACAATTATTGATTTTTTGTCCAAGTCGACAAAATGTCTGAGGTTGTCTTTAGTGCGACGGGAGTCGAGAGATTATTGCAAGGCTTGAAACACGCGAAAGCGAGTGGTCCGAATGATATTCCGGCATCGTTTCTTACTAAATCTTCGGGCACTGTGTGTTTATATTTTTGTCGTTTATTTCAAAATTCCATAAAGTAAGTCATTGTTCTTCGGCGCTGGAAGTTGGCCCGCGTGGTACCAATCCTTAAAAGTGAACAGAGGGACAGAGTTGAGAATTATAGGCCAGTGTCGTTAACTAGTGTTGTATGCAAAGTTATGGAACATGTGATTTGCAGCGGCATCATGTCTTAGCTTGTAGCATATAGCCTTCTTTATCCTAGTCAGCATGGGTTCCGGCAGGGCTTTTCTTGCACGACACAATTGATAGAATTTACTCATGACATTGCCTCAGCTGTCGATAAGCAGCTAAGTGTTACTGTATATTTTTGAATTTCAGAATAGCTTTTGACATCGTTACGCGTAGCCTCTTGATCGCTAAACTTTGATAATACAAATCGGATGATAGGATTATTGCTTGGATAGCTGAGTATCTTCGCTCAAGGCAGATGTCTGTGGCTCTGAATGGTTGTTTCTCTACATATGTTGCTGTGACCTCTGGTGTACCACAGAGACCAGTCTTAGGTCCGCTTTTATTTTTGTTGTTCATAAATGACATCACTTTCGGTATCACATCATCATTTAGAATGTTTGCCGATGACTGTATAGCATATGAGGCCATCAATAGTGACCTTGACAAACAAGCATTGCAAAACAATTTAGATTGATTTCCCACATGGTGTGAAAAATGGTAAATGTCGTTGAATGTGAAAAAAGCGTTCACGTCGCCTTTACCAGGAAACTCTCGCATTGCAGAAATCCTTACACGACTAATAACGTTAATCTTCAACATGTAACAGAATATAAATATTCAAGCGTATTTTTCACTTCTGATTTGAGATGGAGTAAACATGTCACTTACGATTAGAAACAAGGCGGTAGGAACAATAAGTTTTCTGAAACGCAACTTCAGTAGTTTACCACAAAAACTTAGAGAGCAGCTCTATTTTACACACGTCCGCAGTACACTGGAGTATGCGTGCGTCCGCTGGGACCCATATACTAAGCAACTCGCACATAAACTTGAAAAAGTGCAGAATATAGCGATTCGATTTGTTCTTGGAAATTACGAACGGATGCTTAGTGTGACAGACAGCAAAAAAACATTAAATTAGGATCATCTTAAAAACCGTCGTCGAAACCTGCGATTAAAATTCTTTCATAGCATTTATCATTCGAGATCAGGGATCATCATGCAATTGTATTTTAAACCACCCAATTACGTTTCTCAAGGACGCGATCATCACATAAAAATACGCGAGATTCCTTTTGGTGGTGACACTTTTCGCTACTCTTTCTTTGTCCGCACTATAAAGGAATGGAACACTCTGGAACACTCTGCCAATAAATAAATATATATATATATATATATATATATATATATATATATATATATATATATATATATATATATATATATAGTGGGAGTAATAATTCAATGGGCCAGTTAGTCTTCGTGAAGGTATGGGGTATGGCACAACGGGAGCGTTGTCAACAAGGATAAATATATTTATATCCCAACAGTTTCGGGAGGGGTCCTTCCTTCATCAAGGGGTGAGTTATACTGACATGAACTTCCAAACTTCGTTGCTGCCGCGTCCCTCTCGCCTTGAAAGATGTTTGCGAGAGTGAGAGAGAACTAAAAAAAGGAAAGAAAGAAAAAAAGGGGAAAGATAAAAGACGAAAAGAAAGAAAAGAAAGAAAGTAAAAAAGAGGAAGAACCACTGTCAACCCTGAGAACGAAACCAACTGTCCGTGTACGTCCACATCCGGTTCTTATCACGTGCTGTTCAGTTCTCGACGTGTGTCGGGCCACGAAGAATAAAGGTAAAGAGCTGACCGACCCATTAAGGGGAAACCCTTTCTTTACGCACGCCGTCACGGGTGGGTGGCCCGACACACGTCGAGAACTGAACAGCACGTAATAAGAACCGGATGTGGATGTACACGGACAGTTGGTTTCGTTCTCAGTGTTGGCAGTGGTTCTTCCTCTTTTTTACTTTCTATCTTTTCTTTCTTTTTCTTTTTTCTGTTTTTACGTCTTTTTTCTTCCCCCCTTTTTTCTTCCTTTCCTTTTTTTAGTTCCCTCTCACTCTCGCAAACATTTTTTAAGGCGAGAGGGACGCGGCAGCAACGAAGTTTGGATGTTCATGTCAGTATAACTCATCCCCTGATGAAGGGAGGACCCCTCTCGAAACTGTTGGGAAATAAATATATTTATCCTTGTTGACAGCGCTCCCGTTGTACCATATCCCATACTTTCACGAAGACTAACTGGCCCATTGAATTATTACTCCCACTATATATATATATATATATATATATATATATATATATATATATATATATATATATATATATATATATATATAATAAAAGCATAATTAATAATAAAAGCATAATAAAGCATAATAATAATAAAAGCATAATCTAATAAAAGCACGTCGTTTTGGTTTAGTCGCAGGACCAGCCTTCATCTGGGAATACAGAGCATAAAAACTCGCGCACTTATGTACGTCAATGATCGAGGCCCCCAAAAATCACGTGCCCTAGTGTAATGAACAAGGCTCTTCTGTATCAGCACAAAAACGGTCTTCACTGATAAAAATTTATCTATACAGCACTGTGTGATATCGCCCTGCGTCAGTCATTGGCAAGTGATGCGTCTTTACGGGATACACTTGTACATGGTGGCATTAAAAGTGGCATAGCTCTTTTCCTACAAAGATAGTTGTTTTGTAAAATGCAGATGACAAGTAATGCATTGCAGATAACAAGTAATAACAATATATATAAGCATATCGCTTTTAATTTTATATATTGCCAGCAGCGTGCACTTTCAAAGAAATGACTCGCCAGGAGTGGTACTTGGAACATAAAAATATATACCCCGATGCTTTGGCCGGCTTTCGACGTGGACGGTCTTCCATAGACAATGTTGTTGATCTTGTCACGTCTGTACAACAGCAGAAAAGCCAAAAGAGATTATCAGCGGCACTTTTCTTGGATATTAAGGCTGCATACGACAATGTACTACATGAAATTTCTTGGACGCCTTAGGCAGCATTGTATTGGGAGGCCGCGTTTACCAATGGATCTACAGCTATTTGAAGGACAGAACCTTCTTCGTTCAGACAGAAGATGGCGCAACAAGGCAACATCATACTTATCGCGGCGTACCTCAAGGTGGGGTCCTAAGCCCCATACTTTTCAACCTTGCGCTCATCGGCCTCGTTGACGTCCTGCCACACTCCGTACATCTGTCGATATACGCGGACGACATCTGCACCTGGCATCAGGTGTCACGCATCTACACGTACCAGCCAGGCTTCAGACAGCGGCTACACTGACGTCAAACTACCTTCAAGGACGAGGACTGGAACTGTCATCTGAGAAATGCTCACTGGTTGTGTTTACGCGCAAGACAATGACGCCATACCGCCTCAGAATTAATCGACACACAATCAGCTATCAAAAGACTAATCGTTTCCTGGGAGTAATAATAGATCGTGGTTTGCCTTGGAGCCCTCATATCGCTTACATGAAGAAAAAACTGACCATAGTAACCCACGTCCTAAGGTTTCTTGCGGGAAAATCATGGAGTACATCGGTACGAGCCATGACTGTATACTGCACTTTTTCTTGGCTTCATGCGCTACAGCCTACCTGTGCTTGGCAAGGCCCGCATAACAAACGTACACGTCCTCCAGTCATTACAAACTCAAGCACTGAGAATATGCCTTGGGCTGCCGAGATGCGCATCCTCGGCAGCGACTGTCGCAATCGCTCATGAACACCCTATCACAACCTACATTCGTGTCGATGCTTTAAGAACGCACATAAGACATGCCACGCGGATTCAATCGCATAACCTCGCCTCCCTTCCGACTTCCAGGCCATGCTCTGCGTTCTGCTCTATTATTGCCCCACATCGCACGGTGATTCCCACGAACTTCATGCACGCAGCAAGACCGTCGTTACCATTGTGGTGTCTGCATCCACTGGAAGCCCTGATAACCATCCCCGGAATGCGAAAGAAAAAAATTTGTCAAATTTGGCCCTAAAACAAACAACATTACTGTTTCTGCATGAGAAACACAGTGGACGCATTCACATTTACACGGATGGGTCGGTCACTTCACCAAGTTCACCAGGCGCAGTGGTAATTCCGGAGAAATCCATCACGATAAAGTTCAGTACCTCGCATCTGACATCATCCACGGGGGCAGAACTCGCCGCCATTCGTGCCGCTCTGGAGTTCCTAGTTGAAGAACCGCAAGAGACATGGTCAATATTCTCCGACTCCAAAGCAGCTCTCCAGGGCATTGCCTCGCCATATCGTCATGGACCAAACGAACAGCTAATTGCTGAAATACGACTGATTCATCACCAGGCTATAGAGAAACAACATGAAATAGCGTATCATTGGATACCAGGCCACTGCACCATTGATGGAAACGACCGTGCAGATGAAGCAGCCCGAACTGCTCATGATGATGCCCCTTGTGTAGCTATACCATTATCAAGAACGGACGCCGCTGCAAGGCTTCGATCACTTGCACGAGAACTGACACTCGCTCAGTGGGATTCACCGGCAGTCACCAACGTCGGCCTTCATAATTTAGACCCACACCTAAAGCTCCGTCTTCCATCAGGAATAACCAGAGCAGAGGAGGCACTTTTGTGCCGTCTTTGGATTGGGGTGTCCTTTACGAATGCTTATTCGTTTCGAATCGGAATGGCCAGAAGCCCGACATGTGACAACTGTGGCTGCGCAGAGACTTTCTCCCATCTTTTCTGCGAGTGTCTCCGCTTCAGCGTGCCAAGAAAAGAACTGTCGAAAGCTTTAGATAGGATAGACAATCGCCAATTGTCGGAAGAAAGGGTATTAGGACACTGGCCGAGACCGTCCTCTGCACGCAAGGCATTGAGAGCGTTGTTGCGCTTTCTGCGGGCAAGTGGTCTTAAAGACAGACTGTAAACAGCGTCGTGGATCGTCTGATGACCTTCTCTCTCCTATTTTTTACAACTTCTCTTTTCTCTCATCCTTTATCCCCCTTACCCCCTTCCCCAGTACAGGGCAGCCAGCCGGTCCGAGAACTGGTTAACCTCCCTGTCATTCCTCTTTTATTCCTCCTCCTTCCGCTGTCAAAATAGTCTGTGGTGCTAAGGAAGCGGGCTAGCGTACACTCGTTGTGCTGTTGGCAAAATAACTTACGTGGAAGGAAGACACGCCAATGTGCTTGCGTCCTTATTGATTGATGATTGATATGTTGGGTTTAACGGCCCAAAACCACCATATGATTATGAGAGACGCCATAGTGGAGGGCTCCGGAAATTTCGACCCCCTGGGGTTCTTTAACGTGCACCCTAATCTGAGCACACGGGCCTACAACATTTCCGCCTCCATCGGAAATGCAGCCGCCGCAGCCGGGATTTGAACCCGCGACCTGCGGGTCAGCAGCCGAGTACCTTAGCCACTAGACCACCACTGCGGGGCTGCATCCTCATTGATACCATATGCTAAGGTATTAAACTAGAATATAAGACATTATTCCCGGAGTGCGCGATTATGATTTCAGCGGAAACCAGATTCAAGAATGGTCGCTTTCATTTGGTCTAAAGAGTGGCCTGGCATGCAAACGAGCTGTGATAGCGGTAGATGAGAGAAAATATTTACATGGTATTTTTGGTTATTGAAGCGTGTTCTGAATGAAGTTTCTGTGTGACCAATGTATTGTTTCGAACAGGCACGGCATTCCAACATGTACACTGAATTATAAATGTCGCAGTCAAATCTACCGCGAATTTTTAACCTAAAGTCCGACAACGTGCCTACGACATTTTACGTGGTTTGCTTGTGCACACACACTTTGCACCACGGTTTCTTACAAGGTGCGCAGCCACTTTTTTTACGGGCACCTTAGATAACGTTAACATGTCGTGAAGGTTTCTGACCACCAGTAAACGACTCAAGGCGGCCCGGGAAAATTTTTATTTAGCATTGACGCTTTGTGTTCAGATGTTCTGGTGCCACTTCAATATAGTAGAGACCTTAGGAGGTGATAATAAAAATGTTAGCGGTAGTCTTAATTCTCCCGTTTCCTTCTTACACCACCACGTAGATGTGGCATGTTCGCATAGCGTCGCACTTGTTCGCAAACCGTGACAAAGACCGGTCCAACGGACAAAACCGTTGGTAATGTAAGTAAGACAGCCGCTAAGTTGTGGTTCTTCTCTTCCCAATTAGGTACGTTTGGCTCATTGAAAAAAGTGCTTCAGTATATATATATATATATATATATATATATATATATATATATATATATATATATATATATATATATATATATATATATATATATAGTACATGACAGCAAGGGGCAGTGGGGATGGTGGGGATGTAACTAAAAGAGAAGAGGCCAGAGGATTGCTCATAAAGCCTCTGTTCGGGTGCATTCCTGTGCGTTACTTCTCGGTGCCCGGCGCTACCACCTAATGACTTTGTCACATAGAACGCCTCGTGACATTAGGTGTAGCTCCTGAGTATTTCGAAACCAGGAACTCCCAAACCGGACACTTTACCCCGTGCCTGTCAGGCCTGAAAACATTGGGTCAAGCAACCTTTTCCAGGCATCGCGTGTAGTCTACTGTTCTGGTTCGCCACGTCAGAGAGATCCTCCATTTTTCAGTAGAACTTAAGATCAGGACGTGGACAATTGGTTATCCTCATACGACAAAGTTAGTTACCAATAGGTGTAATGGCACAGATAAGCTCAGCTACGTGAACTTCCAGAACCACTCCGGAGTCGCAAATATTTCGTTCCAAAATCATGAATTTGAGTTTTCTACCTGGGCGGCACGCCCTGCCTTCCGCAAACTTCGGGCAGAGCAGCGGCTTCGCACCCGTGCTCAACAAAGAGGTGAAAATTTCACCAGCTACATTGAAGATATAGTAGACCTTTGCCGTCTCAATAACACCAACATGACTGATATGAAGGGCATAGAGGATGATGCCTTCCAAATGCTCTTAGCGAAAAACCCTCAGACGGTGAGCGAAGTAACGACTCTTTGCCAGAGCTATGAGGAACTGTGTGAGAAACGCTTTTCTACGCGCCGAGATTTCGTATCACATAGTACGCTTTCGGCGCTAACAGTTGCTTTGGTGCCCCTTCCGATTCGTTTCTTGACCAAGCCAAGCAATTTATACGAGAAGTCGCACGTCAGCTGTCTCTTCTGCCAGTCACCCAAGTGTCCAAGTCGCTTTTGACGCCCGATATTGGGCAGGTAATACAGGAGCAAGTGGCAGACGTCCTACCTCTTGCTCATCAACCGGCTCCCGTGAAAGCTCCGCTAACTTACACTGCCGTCATTGCTATAGGCCAAGACCACCTTCTCCGACAGTTCCATACGCGCCTACGACCACCTTCCTTTCATCACCTGTACCCTCGGCTGCAAACTACACACCAAGAACATACTGTCCACTATCGCAGCCTCCTCGCCCTGCGCGGCAATATTTCACTCCATCAGCGGCTTCTGTTTTCAACCCGTGGCGCACTCCTGACAACCGGCCCGTCTGTTTCTCGTGTGGCTGTGCTGGTGACATAGCACGGTTTTGCCGCCGACTCTGTGCGGCCACAAAGCTCTAGTCCAGACTATGTTTTCCACCGTGATTCTGGCGCTAAGCCATTCGACGCCGTGCCTGCTGCTTCCCAAGCTTTCAGCACAAGGCGGTCTTCGTCCCGTCTTCGGCGTTCCCCATCGCCGCTCATCCGCCTACGTGAAGCTCCCCAAGAAGAAAATTAGCGAACGCAGTTCCAGAGGCAAGAGCAGCGCTCTCTACGAAATGCTCAAGACCTAATTTATTGCCTGCGAATGTAATTGTAGTTCATGCCGATGATATTGCTGTTCATGCGCTTGTTGTTGCGGGAGCAGCCGTATCAGTAATTTCCGAACAGATTTATCTCAGGCTTCGTGAAGTCGCCGCGCCATTTTCAGCACTTTCGTTATGCACAGCCAGTGCCGAGCCCATCGATTCCTTGGGAAAATGCGCTGATCGTGCTTTTATAGACGACTGTAAGGAAAGGACTTAAAGACGCCGAGGAGCATCAAACCAGAACTGAAGAAGACGAGCGGAGAGCAGGTGGCACGAGGGCGACAACAAGAAATGAAGAAGAGAAGAAGGCACGTGCGATTACGAGGCAACTGTGCGCCAATCAGCTGATGACCCGTGACGACCCATAGAGGTGGCGTGCCACGATTGGGCCACGTGCGACCATTACGTGGCAGTAGGCTTTGTGGCTGGGGACGAGCCGGAGCAGCGGCAGACGGAAGACAGCGGGCCGAAGCGTCGGACGCAGGCGATCCAGGTTCCGGCCAGGGAACGCGGCCGTCCACGCTGCTGCCGTCCAACCACCAGCTGGGGCAGCATTGCCGGCACGAGTACTGCATCTCGGGGCGCGGCCTGGCCTGCTGTTCTCTTCCTTGCCGAGGGCATCGCGGATCTCGGCGAGGCGTCTCCACGGTCAGCCGTTCGGCACAGCGATGAACGTGGCCTGGCTAATGGTCACAGTTGCGCCGAGCATCGCGTCTCGACGCAAGCTGTTCGCTAGACGGGCTGGCCATTCCCCGCATGGAGCATCGCGTCTCCGATGCGGGTTGACTGCTCAGTAGTCGCACCCATGCCATCAAGCGCCAGTGTCACCGCACTTCGGCAAGGGACGAGCGAGATGTTCTGCCGGGCGAGACGCGGGCGTGTGTACGGAAGACCATGGAGCCGGGCGAGGTTCAGGGTGGCCGAGGATTCAGATGCCAGGGGAGTTGCTGGCTGAATCAAGGATCGCCGAGTGGTGCCGAGCCGTACCGAGCGACGCACCAGCCTCGGAAGTGGGCCGCGAGCTCACGAGGTGCGCACCCGAGGGTACCTGGCTGTGCCCTGGCAAAGGCGACGAACGCCGGTGAGTGAGCTGCCGCACCGCAGCTGTAGTGAGCAGCATTTCAGCACGGCACAGACGGTGCTGTGCTGGCCAGAACCCGCACGTGGAACCGCTACGCCCGGAAGGTGATCAAAAGCTTGGAAACGAGGTCCGAGGTCGCGCTGGTCAAGGCATCTCCGCCACTGCAGCTCGAGAGTTGAGGCCACGAAGGCAGACGAAGCAGTGCGCCGCTCGAGAGGCCGAGTTCCTGGGAGCGTTCCTGAGCCGGACGTGGGACCCGTACGTGTCGGCCAGGTCGAGCTCCGGCGTGTTTGTTCGGGGTCGAGTCCGCCGGCTTCTACAAGGTGCAAGGACGGGGCCTGCTGAACGGCTCCTGCCTGGGTGCAGTGGCCGGGAGCAGGTTCGTGGCGAGGCCTACCGGGCATGGTCCTCGTGAGCCGGGGCCTGACCCTGAACCTCCGGAGTTGCGACCCTGACTGCTGGGTTGGCCGCGACGTCCGACTCAACGGTGCTGCACACGGTAGCGTATCCGTGCGCCGTCAGCCGTTCCACCCATGCCATAAAATAAAAAGTTCATGTTAATCCTTTCTCGTCCGCTATCAACAAACATAGTGACGAACGTCCTTTAACCACTACAACGACATTCTTTACCACATCGAATTCACCATTCTGCGTCGATGCCCTCATGCCATGATCTTGGATGGGACTTCCTGTCATCTCATCATGCCATTATCGCTGGCGCCCGCGAAGAACTTTCACTGTCTTCATTCGGTGGCAATATTACAGAAGATTTCTCAGCCGCTTCTAGTCGAGTGTTTGTGGCCACGGACACTATCATTCCTCCTTTCTCGTCCGCTTTTGTTCCCATCTGCTGCGCTGCGTTGTCCGACAATACCGTTCTCTTCACGTCGTTTCACGCATTTACCTCGTTGGGCAACCATATGGAATTATGTGCTGATCATGTTGTCCGCAAAAAGTTTGGTCACAGCCTCGGCACGTTTCGTGGTGCGTGACAAGCCTTCGAAATATCCGAGACTGTGTATTGATTTGTTCCAGCTTCGACTACTCATTCAGTGTTTGCGGCCCTCTATACAGAATTGCCAGACACGAACAATGTGAAAAAACGTTCCTCTGAATAAAGGTGTAGTGATGCTATCTCACTATTCCCACCGAGGAAGAAAGAATTACTTTTTCTGGCCGTTCCAGGGTGCACTTTGTTTTGCGCAAAGTTTGCTTCACTATTGTGCGCCGACTGCAGTCGCATTCCCTGAAAATACTTAAAGAACGCGAGGCTGCCAATCAACCTCTACCGCTGCGCGGCTAGTGGGAAAGAGAGTTGCCATTTACAAAGAGTCATTCTTGAAGCCCAATTCGATTGCCTTCCGTGTCGAAGTCGCCAGAGTATGCGCCATAGCGGTTGCCTTTTGGTGGCTTCTTGGCGGGTTTCCCGCTCACCCCGGCCATGGTTGCCCCGGCAACGGCCGGGTAGACAGGGGAAGAGTTGCATCGACAGCTGCGGCACCACCGCCAGCGCCTCCTCTTTCTCTCTCTTTGTCTCATCCGTCTTTCCAATGCATTGCGTTGGTATGGGGTCTTAGTATCCCTTGTGAGTTCCAGCGAAGAGGCGCATCTTTAATGGTGGTCACGCATGACTCTGGATTCGAAGTGTCGCTCGGATAAAAGAATATTCATGGAGTGGCGGACATGAACAACGTTGGCTGGTTAACGGTGAGTGTACTGTTTTCGTAGGTAGTAGTCACACAGCGCTAGCTGGGCGTCTACAGCAGTTCTGCCGAAGTAGGCTGCAGCCATTTACAACAGCATGTGTTCGCAGGCCTGTTGCAGATGCCGTATTAAAGGTGTCACTTAACGAGTACACACTGCAATGCACGTTGTTGTGTAAGCGCCTGCATCACTCATACAATGACTGAATTCATCACTAGAGACTGCATTATAGATGCCCATTAAGGGCGAAGCATTTAGTAGCGAACTTCGGTGACTTCGAGCGTATCTATCTATCTATCTATCTATCTATCTATCTATCTATCTATCTATCTATCTATCCATCTATCTATCTATCTATCTATCTATCTATCTATCTATCTATCTATCTATCTATCTATCTAGCCGCCTAAGACATTTAGCCCCCCTGGCCGTTTCAATATTGGTATCGATACCAAACTTGGTTTGGCATAACATGACTGTATGAAGAACATATTTGTCCAGTCATAACATAAAAATTACGATACGTATGTCATGAATGTCATAATTTACATTTCATGGTTCTGCAGCTCTTGCGGCGGTTTAGTTCACATTGCAAGTTGCAAAACTGGTATGGTATGGCATGATTGCATCGCGAACACAAGCGACAGACCCTAACATAAAAATCATGACATGCGTGTCATGTAAGCATGACTACATGCCACGATCATGATGCGCTCACTGCCGTTTCACTAGCGCCACATATACCAAATTTGGTATTACACTACTTGAAGCGATGACGAAGCTACCTGACTGGTGCAAACATGATAATCATGAGACGCGTGTCATGTAACAACATGACTACATGTTACACTCATGATGCACTTGCGGCCGCTTCGCTAGCTTCAAATGTACCAAACTCGGTATTACGGGACGAGAATGAATGACCAAGGTATGATACTGGTACAAACAAGATAAACATGAGATGCGTGTCATGTAACAACATGACTACATGCTACGCTCATGTTGCGCTCGCGGCCGTTTAGCTAGCTTCCCATATACCAAGCTCTCTGTTGCGCGACGCGAACGTACCACATAGATATGTGACAGAACCAAACATGATAATCATGACATGCGTGTTATGTTACAACATGACTATGTCCCCCACTAACGATGCACTCGTGGCCGTTGCACTAAGTTCAGATATGCCAAATTTGGTATTACGTGACGCCAAGGGATGACGAAGGTATGTGACTGGTGCAAACATGATAATCATGAGATGCGTGTCATGTAAAAACATGACTACACGCCACAGTCAAGGCGCCAATACATTTCGACATGGAAATGTCGAAATGTATTAACATGAAAATGTCGAAATGATCCGATGGAGGCGGAATTGTTGTAGGCCCGTGTGCTCAGATTTGGGCGCACATTAAAAACCCCAGGTGGTCGAAATTTCCGGAGCCCTCCACTACGGCGTCTCTCACAATCAGATGGTGGTTTTGGGACGTTAAACCTCACATATCAATCACATACAATTCGACATGATGCGGTGCGCGTCTTCGCCGGCGTTCATTTTGTCGTGTCATGCTGTCGTTGCCACGCCAGGCGCCTGTCCTGCGATATAGTCGCAGGCGTACCGCGCTGCGTCGCTTAGACGCCTGCGCGTTTCAACGCTTCCGGCATCCCTCCGTCACGGAAAGAGGGAGACGCAGTGTTGTCTGATTCATGCATCGGCATAAAGTAATGTTACTTTAAGGCATCGGCGCGAAATGCAGCGCGTCGCATTTCTCACCGGTTGCCGTCGGGCCGCGCCAACGGACGCTGGTCGCGCCTGGCGTCAGACAGTGTTCGAATTTTGCTAACGCAGCGTCGCTGTGCCCAGCGTGCGCGTGCGTCAACGCTACATTGGAGTATATTGGGCCCTTTATAATGCGCTAGCAGCCGTTTTCCTAGCTCCACTAATACCAAGTTTGGTCTTACGTGACGTCGATGAATGGCGAATTATATGACTGGTGCAACCATGATAATTCTGACACACGGGTTATGTAAAAACAGGACAACATACCACGCTCATAGCGGTATAGAGGTCGTTTTACTAGCTCCACATATACTAAATTTGGTGACACGTGATGTGAATAAATGACAAAGGTAAACGACACATACAAACATGATAATCATGACACGGAAGTCATTTACGACATTATTTACCTCCACTTCGTATCATTGGGCTGATTTTAAAGTGGCATATCAACATTTCTTATTCCTGCTTCGCATATCATCGATTCCCACTGTACTTAGTATCTCCTTTTTTTGTTTCTTGTGTTCTAATTGAGCCATTTCTTTAAAGGAGCATGAATTAAAGGTTAATAAAGGCTCTTGGGGTGTTTTTATAGTGCATATATATGCCTATTATGAATGTTCATGCCGAAATGCCTCTAACATAACATAACTTTACTTTTCTTAAAGACCCCTCAAGGTGGTATTACATAAGGGGTGGCCTAATATACATTTTTGTGTTGCCACAATTTTTTTATTGCCACAAGTTTTTTTATTGCCACAAGTTTTTATCCAAAAATGGACAAATAATCGATCAAAAAATGATGATGAGCATTCAGTGGTGACGACATCATGGGGATGGTCATTCCAGTCTTTTGCTGTCCGTACAAAGAAGGACATAGAAAAGATGGACATAAGATCCAAGGCCGGAGAACTTGAAGTGAGTGACACGTGTGGTGAGATATGCGGGTCGGTAGGGCGATGTGGAAAAA
The DNA here is from genome assembly GCF_043290135.1 of Rhipicephalus microplus. Lineage (NCBI taxonomy): Eukaryota > Metazoa > Arthropoda > Arachnida > Ixodida > Ixodidae > Rhipicephalus > Rhipicephalus microplus. The sequence continues at coordinate 71,985,826 of NC_134700.1, forward strand.
CTTATAAAAGAGGCTGCCTATAAATTGCCTATAAAAGCCTATTTTTCAGATCATTGCCTACATGAGCGCTATTCAAGTTCAAATTTTGTTTTCGGGTGTGGTGTCAAACTGTTACTTATGTAAAACAGGCAACAATGATATTTTTGAACACTATAAGGTTCAAGAAAACAAAGCTGACATGCTGCGAGTGATTGGAGGAGGAGGAGGAGCATGAGAAGTGCTTAAGACGCTATTTCTGCAGCCCTAAGTGGAAGCAGGTCTCAGCGTCCGCAAGGGTAGGAGGAAAGAAAATTAAATATGGATAAGAAAATAAACGTGACGTCTATGGCCGAGGACGCGGCAACGACCTTCTACAAACAACTGTCCAGTGCCCTCAAAGAACTGAAGAACCGCCTTGAAGACCTGGGTGTTGCGGTGGGAAAGGAACAAGTTTTTTTTAGGGGGGAGGGGGCCGCCGCGGGTAGCTGGAGAACGAATGAAAAACTCTGGAGGGCCACTCATGGAATGCCCTTGTGGATTCAGGGGTGGCGAAGGTCGCCAAATCGTTTTACTTTATACAGCATAGCCTGAGACAGGGCATGTTTACAATTAGCGGTTTATTTAGCATACATTCACCGTATGCTTGAATACGCGTGTTCCGTATGAGATTTCTTGTCATATGTTTCAAAGTGAAAAACTTGGAAAAATACAGACCAGGGCTTCAAAGTTGGTCGTAAGCCATTACTTAAGAATGACAGCTGCAACAATATGAAAATGAAGTAGGATGAAAATTACAATCATCGCGTCGAATTAAACTGCGATTAAAGCTCCAATGTCAAGCTTTCCATGCTAAACCTCATTATCGAAAATTAATGTAACTAAACAGTCCACTTTGCACAATGGTAATTAAGAATTCAGAATGTCGTATCAGTTATAATTTTTCTACTATTCATTTTTTGTTAGTTCATGACAGAATGAAATCCCTTATAAAGAGAACAAAGTGTGTTGTGTCAATAAAAGCTTGTTTTCTGTGACATTGTATCCGATCTGCGTCAGTGCTTTTAGGTAAAAAATTTGATATGCATGCGGCTTTTGTTTTGTTTGTAATTTGCTATTCAGGCACCCCTCTCTAAGTGACATAATATGTTTTGTTAGACACTAGTTCTTGCGTGCCCAATGAAAAGCATTCTACCATGGTGATATTTGAAATTGGTTCGCTACGAGCCATCAAAGCATGATGCGAAGAAGCAAGCTTGAATTCCTTGCCTCTTGTCCCACGTAGCCATTGCGAGCCTGGCTCCTTCCCTGTTCTCTTCGGTATCAGGGATGGAGAATCGCATGACGCATGCGCTCCAAGAAAAACATTGTAATTAAGGTCACGCGCGCATGACGTGCCTCAGCCTACTTGTGTACGAACGCCATCGATGTTGCGTCGTTTCGGCGTTCTCTGTTGTGTATTACCAGCTTCTGTGGGAGAATCAGTAAGTGCGTGTACTTTAGGAGAGGCCGGCAAGGATCACGTATTGTGACTGCGATACACCACGTCCCTCCGCTTCAAATGCGGTCAAGAGTCGACGCACCGAACACAAGCTAAGCGTTTTCAGGGTTGGTGAAGGCACCATGCAGGAACGACGATAAGACGAATGCAAGCGAAATGGGGTAGTAGTAGTAGTGGTGGTACTATGTGCGGTTTTGCATGGAAAAACCACGATATGAACATGAGGGATGCCGTAGTGGAGGTCTCCGCAAATTTCGACCATCTGGTGTTCTTTAACGTGCTCTGATATCGCTCAGTACACGGGCATCTGCTTTTTCGCCTCCATCTAGATGTGACCACTACAACCACAATCGTATCAGTGGCATTCGAGTCATCAGCGGAGGTTCACTAAGGTGGACGCGAAACGAGGGCCGATTAGTGAATAGCACCTCGAGGCTATTCAAAACAAAATAAAAATAATAACGAGGTGAAATTTCATTTGCGTGTTTTAGTATTTTTTCAGCTTTCATTCATTATACTGACTTTGAAAGGGCAGTGCAAACACCGGAAAAAGTTAAACAGAGACAAAAAGCGCTGTCTTTCTTTTTGCTTTGTCTTTGCGCTTCTCTTTCAAAATGATGTGAAGCAGCCAGCCCAAACCAAAGTAGTCCTCAGTCATGCTAAACAACAGAACACACAAATTGCACATGCCGAGTAGAGTAGTGCCACGTGCAACGCTCTTAATGAGGTAGCGTTCGAAATGCAGGATATAATCACGAGGCGGGACATTTTAGGGGCGAAGCTCCTTATAGCGGCACCCGTTTGTCCCTCTTAGTCGTAGTAGTAATCGCGGTGTGTAACCAGTCTTACATTTTGACCTCCAAGGAGGTGCCGGTGAGAGGTTTCTTCTGTGCGTTGTTGAACAATAAAAAATTCGCAGCGTGTGCGTTAACTAAAAGCCGAATTCTCCTGTCTCTCATTCCCCCTTAGCAACCATTGGCATGTACCTTGAGCACTATCTGACAAGAAAGGGTTGCTACGTCATACTCGCTGGGCATAACCTCTTTGGTTTTAGAAAGGTTTAGCGAGCGTTGGGCCGCTGTGCCATGAATACAGTAAACTAGTATATACCATGAACCCGAGGTTGGTTAAAGGTGGGAAGTAGACACGAAGCGCAAGCCGTAAGAAAGTGTGCGTGTGCCACCTCTCGTTTAGTCCTTGGAATGTCCGGTGGATGGCGGTGCATATGCGGAATATATGATGAAAAGATGCGAGATGGTGGTACTTGAAGTGTTGAATAGATGGACGAACGGACACACAGACAGGTGCATGTACGGACTCACGGATGGCTGCACCGACGGATGGACGCATGGACGGACGCAGGGGCGGATGCATGGACGAATGCAGGGATGGACGCACAGATGGACGTGCGGACGCACCAACAGCCGCACGCACGGACGGGCGAATGGACGCAAGGTCGGTCACACAGATGGACGAATGGACGGACGGAAGCAAGAAGGATTGGACGGACGGATGTTTCGCCCCACTTTCCATCATTCATTCCGTGGTTATGCTGCCATTTTTTTCATCTGTTTTTTAGGTATAGCTAGCATTTAGCGAAGTTCTGATGAAGAGAACATAATATGCGGCGTCAGCCCACCAATTTCAACGTAAAGAAGCAGCGTTCCTTGCTGTACGTCACTCCCTAGATATTGGGGCGCATGCCCACGAGAAGGTCAAGGCACTCGCTAGAAATTCTGCGTTCTTCCACGACATGTAATTTTGCCAATCCTAACAGGAATTACTCGGGTGCACAGTGCCCCATTACGCTTGTCAGCTCGAATTGCCCAAACCTAGTGAGGGGCGTATTAAGGTGTTCACCGATAGGGGAGAAATTGGTCCTACGCGATTAGACATAGCATGCCTCTTCTGGGGTAATGATGGTCTACTTATACGCTCCTGTGCTGCCCTTCCCAGCCACGATGAAACAAAATAGACCCAGGATAGTGTTAATTGAGTGATGGACACTTGATGCAAAATGCTGACAATAAAACGAAAGTCCACATACTGTGAATCGTGCGGGAAATGCATGCCGATATGTTTCGATCATTGGTACCTTTCTGCAGTTTTAAACAATATCACTTTTTGCTTATTGTCGTAGATACAAGTCCCCAACATCATTGTTTTGGGATATTTCAGTTTTTGTAGAAGGTAATTGTACCTATATTGTTGATTTTGAGCGCCTAAAACAGTGTTTACCTGCCTCTCTTTGGCGCCTAAAACACTTTTTAGTACCTAAAAATCCGGCCTCTACACTGATCACTTATCAAGGGCGATTAGCTGCTGATCATACATTATCTCTGCACTGCTGAAAGTGCTTGATATCGTTTCAAGATCGCCCCGCCGCGGTGGTCTAGGGGCTAAGGTACTCGACTGCTCACCCGCAGGTCGCGGGCTCTAATTCCGGCTGCGGCGGCTGCATTTCCAACGGAAGCGGAAATGTTGTAGGCCCGTGTGCTCAGATTTTGGTGCACGTTAAAGAACCCCAGGTGGTCTAAATTTCCGGAGCCCTCCACTACGGCGTCTCTCATAATCATATGGTGGTTTTGAGACGTTAAACCCCACATATCCATCAAATCGTTTCAAGATGCGCTTTAGGCTACATCGTAATAACATTTCTATCAATACTTAAATGTGCAACGTGCTTCTGCAGTTGTAAGCGTTAAAAAAAGAAAGAGAAAGAAAATATTTACGGATAGAGGTGCACTGTCCGAAAGGGCTTTTTTTTCTTAACAACGGTATATTTTGATGTGCTGATATGCCGCGATGCTGCCAGCACGTATGTGTCGGTCTTTTAAAATATTTAGGACACGCGTCACCAGCAACAGGCAAAGCTTTAGTATACTTCCGAAGGCGCGTTGTTGCGGCCATCGCCGTGCGTTGTTTTTCCTCGTTTCTGTTTGCTGTTGTCTTGCCTTGCTTACATCCACAATAACGTTCGGCGTTATAACAAAATCGAAAGAATATACGTGACTGTGGGAGCTATGTGAGGTAGCTCTAGCATAAGCCATGGCTGATGGTACATAGATGGCGTCCACGTGAGTTGGTCTTGTTGGAGCGCTTGTACTTGCATGATTGTGTTTAACTGGGTATTTATTCACAGTTCACGTTTTTAAATCCCGTGGTCCATAACTGCTAATAGCGTGCCCCTGATTGCCATCAGAGGATGAGCTCGGTTGTCGAATTAAGACAGACGCTTTTTCTGAAAACTAGTTTGAAGAGATTTACTAAAAAAGAAATGCTTTCATACGTACTAGCCAGTGCCTATTGCAGGTCCTAACTTTAAAAACTGGACGACCTATGACATCTTTTATTGAGTTACAATGAATTAAGATGATTGAATTATTGATGACAAATTCGTCTGCTATATTAGGTGCACAAAATTCACGTTCGCAGCCCTACGTCTAGACAGCAGGCAAACAGCAAGCACAGCGTTAAATGTGGATCAGGTGCTACGGGCGGAGCTTCTTGTGAGGGCAGAAATAACGAGGAAATTGTTCATTTCTTATGCCCCTGTAGAAGCACTTAGAATGGCACTGATTACTGAATTGTCACAATTCCTAGAATGGTTTGAGGCGTGATTAAAGTGAGTAAATCTTTCAATTTTTTACAGGTCTTTTTCCTGGTGCCACGCCCGAAATTATTTGTTCTCATGTAAAAGAGAAAGCAGAGATGTCTTAACTGTTTGTACAAGAAGAGGTAAGTTACTTGCGCGTTCTGATTAATGCTACTTGTTCTGAAAGTTGTACTTTAATTTTTTTTCACACTGGCTCATTACCCTATAAGGAATATGATACATGGGTGAGTTCAGGCTTTTCTTAGTGCCATTTTAGGCAGTGGTCTTACACTTCACCTCAATTTGGGTAGGCTGGAAGACTATCTTATCTGTATCATAATAAATTATTGGCTTGTATGGGTTGTATGCTTTGAGTTTAGTGTAATGTCAATTACATGCCATTTCAAAGGATACGTACGCACTGCATATTCTTCATATATTGTGCTGGCAGAACAGCACGAACATCATTTTGTGAGAAATCCTAATTGCTCTTACCAAAGGACGAAAGGGTGCCGCTGACGCCCTGTGTAGTCTACTCCGGCCCCAGCCTAGAGCAAGCCTAGTTCTTGACCCTCAACGTGGATGATCGAAAAATCTTCCGCGTCAGTAATGCCGAAGAAGGAGTGACAGCACTGATGAGTATTTTTTTTATTTTCAACATTGTCTATGGCCGCAAGGTCTTTAACAACCCTCGTGCAAGAGCGGCTTCTTCGCGGCGTGAGATCGGAGGTTATCAACGAAGTTATTCAGGCAGTACGATGCTGAAAATTTTAGTCTCACAATGCCTGAACAACTATCTCTTGTGTGGCCATGGTAGATGAATAAATATTGTTATTTGTGTTAGTTATTTTGCTGAATTCTAGGTGGGTCGTTCTATGCCAAACGTCCCAGCGATTTTTGCTACCATCTGAATTGTATTGGAAGAAAATGTGCTAACTTAATGCGTTGAAAACAGTTTTTTGCTAGAATATTTCAGCAAGAAAAAAGCTGTTGTTCATGTGGTTGCCTACTGAACTTCCTGGCATAATGCCGTCTGGGTGTTGCTTTTGAAAAATTTCATTTAAAAAGTACCGCTCTTTTTTTTCTACACCAAATTCTGTCTACTTGTTAAGAAAATGTGCTTGTGTAAGGTATTTGAAGCTCGGTGTTATTAGTGAAATTCTTTTGCCACATTCACTACCAAGAATGAAGCCAAAATGTGTTATGTTTGAATTTTTATTGCAATGATGCAGTTTATATGAATATCTGAGCAGCGAATACTTACTCCACAGAAGGTATATTTTGAGGAAAAAATTTCTTTAGACCTCTCAAGCTGCTAAAATATAAGAGAAGAAATCACGAATTTCACAAAAACGTGATTTTTGTCCTTATTGAGATGCAATTCGAACCATGTGGTGGTTCAATTAAAAATCATCTTTATGCCTAATTTGAAAGCAAATAAAGTTCTTTTTATATTAAAAATCTTATCACAGAGAGGACAGGAGAAAGCGCTGACTGCCAACTGAATTTTATTCAAGGTGCTAGGGCCACTTTTTTATCGAACACAAGAACAGGGCTCATGTTCAACAACACATGTGTGACATGACAAAATAATCTTTACTGAGGAAGGAATACTCCCCCTCGGAAAAGATAATTCAAGGTGTACTGATGCATTGACCCTTGGCCTTCCTGAAAATTCTTCGAAAATCTATCTTTCATTTTTCGCTCTTGTTTTTTTTTCAAAAACCATTTTTTATAAAACATAGGACTGCTCTTACATTCTTTACAGTGTATGGCCATGAGACAACCATAGCCATTCTTAACATTTAAAACATGCTGTCTTACTCAATCATTGAAGCATTCCCGAGTTTTCCCGATGTTTACTTTTCCACATGTTAACGGTATCTCACGCACAACATAAGATTGGCTATCAGTAAACATATTCTCGTGGGGAAAGGTGCAAGATTAACCATTCCTCTTGCTGTAGGTACACACACTCTTGAAAGTTTGCAAGGGGCGGAAAAGAACAACTTATTATCATATCTGGTGGCTCTTTTCTTTAAATTGTGAGACACCTTATGTACCTACGGTGTCACATGCAAAGGTTTTTAGTCTTTCTGTTTATTTTTCTTTTGGTCCTGTGGGAAAGAAAGAAGTGTCTCTTTAGAAGAACGCTTGTTTCTGCGCTTTGTATATTAGTGAAACCATCGATGTTTTGAGGTTCCTCGCCTCCCCATCTCTCGGTGATGGCCGTGGAGCAGGCCAGAGGCCCGCCTGGTCAGAGGTCCTCACACCCGTACACCACAAGGAAGTGAGCTGGCTCCCCCAGTGACACTGAAGATACCGATCTGTATTCTATGTCGAAAGACGACACATCCGATGACAGCTTTATACCTGTCCGCGGTAAGAGGGCGAAGAAAAGGGCTGCCAATACATCCGCATCATCTCTTGTAAGTAGAGCGACTGTACAGTCAAGGCCTGCGCGCTGGCCGCACGTCATCATCTTCATGCCGGAAGAACTTTCAAGCAACCTACGACTGCTGAACAGGAAAGCTCTTTCCGTTGCTCTGTAATGTGTGGTGCCAGATAGAATTAAGGACGTAGGAGTAAACCCAAGCAAGAATATTCTCCCCATAGACGTGTGCGATGTGAGTGTGCTAGGAAAGCTGCAGCAAATGACTAGGCTAGGCGGCATTAAAACGCGCCAATTTATCCCGATAAATGATAAATCTATTGCTAGTGTAATTCACGACGTTGACATTGCCATTTCTAATGTGGACTTGCCTACCCTCATCAAGCCTGCAAACGAGGGAGCTGTCGTTACGCAAGTGCAGTGCCTTGAAAATACGAGCTGCGTGAAAGTGTTTTCAAAGGGAGATTGCATACCGTCCCACGTTATAGTTGGACATTTCTGACATCTGGTTTGACCATTCATCCAAAAGCCACTTCAATGCCATCAGTGCTTCAGGCTAGGACATGTCAAGTGCGTATGCCTCAACTCACGACTATGTCCACGTTGTGGTGAACCTCATGCTGAAGACACCTGTCGGGAAACTGCTCTGAAGTGCGCCAACTGCAGCGGTCCTCACGCTGCCTTGTCGAAAGACTGTCCTCGAATCGAAAAGGAGTGCGTGGTTCTCAAAAAAATGGCCCGAGACAACTCGACCTACAGGGAGAGAGCCGAAGTAGTCCGGCGTCGGTGTCGACGTCGACATCGTCGAAAGTCTTCAAAGAAGGCACATTCCTGAAATGCTAGTTCCCACTCTTTAGCGGTTTCACTCAGTAGCGCTGAGAAATGACCCACCACTTCTAAGAAAGAAGCACAGAAGCCTCCTTCTCTGGAGGCATGGCCCATGCTCCCGACCTTCTCTTCTGCCAAGGAATCTCAGCAGGTTGCGGCCACAACAGAGCCGTCTCTAGCCATTGAAGATTTGCCTATCACAGATCGTCAAGTGATCTCTGTGCTGCGTTCCCTCGTTGGAGCCATCCGAGAGATATTAGTTGACATGAAGACAGCACCTGCTCGAAGCGCACTTGGAGTATTGGACGCCATAAGCCCAGTGCTTGAATCTCTCAACTAGGAAGATGGCTACACACACCTCATCATTTCGTAAAAAAGTCAAGGCTGCATCCGTTATTCAATGGAACGCCAAAGGACTAAAATAACGCTTTTCAGATTTTCGTCAGTTTGTGTACACCAACGTGTTTCCACTCATCGCCATTTGTGAACCCAATTTGTCGAAAGCAATAAGACTTTCGAGGTACGAGCTGTGATATCTTCAACAAACGGTGCGTAAAGCAAAATCACCGTCTTCTTTTGTCGTGAACTGACGCATGTTGTGCAACCAATTGCGCCTCACGATTAATATCGGTATGGCTGTATCACTGCGAAAAAGAAGAAACTCATGTTTACTCTCATAGGCGTTTATATATCGCCTTTGAATAATCTCGATTCCAGGAGACTAGCGCATATTTTGAGAGTGTGTCCGGCACCAAGGGTCATCATAGGTGATTTCAATGCGCACCATCACGCATGGGGAAGTACGCGGACAAATGCAAGAGGACGCAGGTTAGCAAACATCGCTTACAATTATGGTTTTACTCTCCTGAACGACGGTAGCCCCACTTTTTTTCGAGGGGTGACATACGGCAGCTGTCTCGACCTTGCTTTTGTCTCCAACTCCCTCGCGAGATACGTCAAGTGGTTTCTAGATGTTGGGACACGAGAAATTGAACACATTTCAATCTACCTTAACTCGCTTCATACCGCCCAATAGCACTGGCCAGCTGCGTAGGAAAGGTAATAGAAAGGATGATACTAGGCTGCCTGTAGTGGTATCTGGAATACTACAAGGCTTATCCGAATTCTATGAATGGTTTTCGAACGCGACCGCTCTTCCATTGACAATGCTGTTGATCTAGTTTCGGACGTTGAGCACGAAAGATCCCGTAAGCATTTCTAGATGTGAAAGGCGTAAATGATAATATACTACTTGAAGCCATTTTGGGTGCTTTTGCGGTGGTTGGCCTTGGTGGTCGGATCTTTCGGTGAATTTCGAGTTATCTGGCTGCAAGATCATTCTTTGTACTAACAGAAGATGGCACAACTACGCGACGCTATACTCAAGGGGCGTTCCTCAAGGCGGAGTTCTTAGCCCGACGCTATTCAATCTTGCACTAATTGGTCTTGCTGAATACTTGCCAAGTACCATTAAGTTCCCAATATACGCAGTAGACATCTGTATCTGGACTTCAGCAGTCACACGTACTGGGATACGTTACCGGCTTCAAAGAGCAGCAACTATGATTGCCAACTACTTGTTAAAACAAGGTCTCAGTATATCACCAAAAAATGCGCACTGGTGGCCTTCACTCGCAAAGCAATGACCCTTTATGTCATCTCAATCTGCGGGTGACCAATTTCTTACGCCAGAACCCACCGGTTTCTGGGCATCATTATTGATAGGGGCCTCTGTTGGAGTCCGTACGTGGCCTATACGAAGAAGCGCCTGATCGCCATTTCCCAATTCTTCAAGTTCCTGGTAGGAAAGAGTTGGGGGATGTCAGTAGACGCAATGATAGAAATTTACAGAGCCCTGTTTCTCGGTTTCCTGAGATATAGCTTGCCTGTGCTTAGCAATACCTTCAAGACCAATGTTCGTGTTCTACAGGCAGTACAAGCCCGAACATTGAGAGTGTGCCTTGGTCGGCCCAGATGTACGTCAACAGAGGCAACGATTTCAATGGCTGGTGACTATCCGAAACAAACTCATATTGCTGTAGAAGCCTTGAGAACGCACATCACACCTTTTGCACGTGCTCCTGGTCATCATCTTGCATGGTTCCCTTCAGTGGGGCGCCAAGCATCGTTCGCTAAAGTGATTGTGAAGTACAACGAGAAACTTCCCTCGGGCTTCACTGCTGCATCTAAACCATCAATACCCCCGTGGTGTCTTATTCGACCCACAGTGCATCTTATTGTACCAGGGATCCGGAGGAAATGTGAGCTTTCATCGCCTGTGCTAAACAACTGTCTCTTCTGCTTTTGCACGCGAAATATTCAGACAATGTACATATTGCCACCAAGAGTTGTGAGCCGACAAACATTAGTGAGCCGAAAAGGGCAAAGAGAAAGAAAAAGAAGTATGTGTAAGCGCTTAGTTTTAAGATACACACTCGTGTCTTTCTGCCCCACTGTTTCTGTCTTGTCTTTACGGCTCTTGGTGCGTGACAATATATATACCGATGACTCCACGAACAGCAAGTGTTCATCAGGTGCAGTAGTTGTCCCAGCAAGAGGTGTTACTATCAGCTTTAAAACCGACCACTCCACGGCATCTACAGCAGCGGAACTAGCTGCTTTACGTGCTGCAATTTGTGTGATCAATCGGGAATCACCGCAACAATGGTCAATTTTCAGTGACTCAAGGGCTGCCCTACAATCTTTGCTCCTAGCACAGTGTCGCGGGCCATACAAACCACTTGTTTTTGAAATTTGATGCCTTCTCCACACTTCACACGAGAAAGGGCATCATGTGACGTTTCAGTGGCTGCCAAGTCACTGCGGCGTCATAGGGAATCAGCAGGCCGATACTGCCGCACGGGCAGCTCTTGAAGGAAGACGAGAAGAAGCCATACAACTTCCGTGGACCGATTCTGCCAATTGCGCGTGAAATCACGTTTTCACTATGGTGCCCAGCAAGCATTGAAACGAATCGTCAACACTGCCTGTCCTCTTTGATGGCTCTCCACTTGCCCACTGGGCTCGACCGAAAAGAAGCCACCCTTTTTCATCGGTTATGGCTAGGAGTGGCATTTACAAAGTATTTTTCATTTGTCATAAGAATTGCCGACAACGCTCTCTGCGATGCCCGTCGTTGCGAAGAGACGCTACACCACATCCTGTGTGACTTTCCGTTGTATGACATCCAGAGACAGGCAATGGCGTTCGTTCTTGTGCGCATCGACAACAGCCAAATGTCTCTGGACACTATTCTTTCATGTGCACGAGAGAAGGCATTGCAACAGAAGGTGAAAAAAGCTCTGTTGAAACCCCTACGCGACACGGACTTGAACAAGTGACTGTAACAGCAATGTCACACACCGCGAAAGACAAGACTGGACTATGAGTATGCGCGCGTATGCTGCTGAATGTGCTTTGTTTCATCTCTCTTTTCTCGCTCCTCTCTATATTTCATCTCCCCCATCCCCCTCCCATGCACAGGGTAGACAACTGGCGGCCAATAGGCTGGCTACCTTCTTGCCGTTCTTTTCTTGTTATTTTTGTTCCTTCCTTCCTTTTGGTCCTGTTTTCTTTAACTTTACTTTCTGCAGGGGGGGGTGCAAACGGGTGTGATGATGCTGTTGGGGTATTGGTTGGTGCTATCAGCCCAGGAGTGCAAAGAATTTTCCGCCTTTTGATAGTGGGCATTCAAAATTAATAATAAAGTAATTGCCACCACGTGTATGCAAGCCACCCTTCAGAAGTCATGTTAGCACTAGTGTGAGGTATGCCTTGAAAACCAGATTGAAAGACTAAAATATGCTGGATATCTCATCAGCATCATCACGGTCGTTTGCGAAATTCTCCTGCAGAAAGTAAAGTGAACGAAAACAGGACCACAAGAAGTACAGAACAACCAAAAACCTTTAGATTTTGTACCACATGAAGTGTCTCACAAATCAAAGAGAATAGCTAGCAGATATGATATTACCTTTTGCTTTGAGGGGATAGCTACATTTTCTCCCTGCTTTTAACTTTTTTTCAACGGCCTGACACAAAGACACCAAAGAAGAATCAAAGTTCTTGAAATGCCGAGAAGGGGTGGTATATGTGATACCACTAACCTGTGGAAATGTGGAAATAGGACAGACTTGCCGCTGCATCAATACGCGACTAAAAGAGCACGCTAACTAGCACTAGCGAAATATACATTGTCATACTTGTCATAGCATTCTAAATCATGCCATTGAATTCCTGTGTTTCGCGATACAGATATATTGTTCACACATGCAGATGAACTCACATATGAACTTTTGGGAGGCTTCCATATAAATAGATCTACAAACAAAGGCATCACGCAACCTTCGGAAGCTCTAACAAATAGGGAGTAGAGCTTTTTTTTTAATTCTGCTTAGCCATACCTTTTTCTGTTTGCCTGTCACATGACTTGCGCATGCACTATGCTGGTTCCCAGTTACTTATATATTTTGTTCCTTTCAAAAATAAAAAATTCCGCCATATCTACGAAGTGAATGATGATGAGTGGGCGAAGCTCCGGAGGTAAACCTAGTAAACCATGAATTCTCTGTACATTTTGCCCACTCGATTTTATTACATCGCTCCCCCTAGCGTACGTCACCGCACTAAATCAGACGATTGCCTTCAACCAATGACACGCTTCATGTGACATCATTCCTATTTTATAAGATCTCGCGTCTTTCATCAACTACAAGTACCGCTTTCTAGTTTATAACATCTTGCATCTTTTCATCATCAGCTACAACTACCACCATCTAGTAAACACTACAAGAACTAAACGAGAAATGGCTACATACAGGAGACGGTACCGCCATCTAGTGAACACTGCAAGAACTAAACTAGAGGTGGCTACATACAGGGGATGGTACCGCCATCTAGTGAACACTGCAAGAACTAAACTAGAGGTGGCTACATACAGGCTACAGGGGACGCACAGCCCACGCCCTAAGGAGCTTCGCCCCTAAAATTGAGAGTGAGCACTCGTCTCTCTTTTTGTTGTTCTGTATTTTTTGCGCGCCAAAAATTTAGGTCGTGCATACATACTAACTCCCCCAACTATCTGTTTTACAGCCCTTCTCTCCCTTTTCTTATGAGCATTCCAGTAAAAAGTCAGTGGAATTTGTTGCCTAAAGGTACTTGACCATACAAAGGAAGAAAACAGCCAATTTTGCGAATACCTCGAGAATTCCTGATGACTGGCGCAGGGCAAAAATAATTCCAGTACTACAATCTGGCTCTAAATTTGAAACAAGCAACTACAGACCTGTATCATTAACAAGCACGTGTTGTAAAGTGATGAAACACATAATTTTTAAATCTTCTATTACTCATCTAGAAAGGAATAGCCTTATTTATAACCAACAACATGGATTCAGATCTAGGCTGTCAACACTAACACAGCTGGCCGAAATAACTAATGACCTCGCAAACGCTGTTAATACTGACAGTCAGGTTGATGCCATATTCTTAGACTTTTCACAGGCGTTTTACGTGGTCCCACATGAAGATTTATTCACAAAACTTCAGGTTTTTGGTATTGATGACACCTTAATCTCGTGGATTTCCAGGTTCCTAATGAACAGAACACAACGTGTAGCTGTAAACGCGCACATGGCCGATAGCCTCCATGTGTACTCGGGAGTACCGCAGGGTTCAGTCCTTGCGCCTCTACTATTTCTTATTTATATCAATGATATCCAATTTTGTATCCAGTCACCAATTCAGATGCGGCTTTTCGCAGATGATTGTGTCATGTATGCAGTTGTAAAACATTCAGAGTACCCAAATCGGCTTGAAGAACTCTTTGAAAAATATTTGCGCTTGGTGCCGGAAATGGGGCATGAGACTGAACGCATCTAAAACCAAATGCCTCACATTCACTAACAAGAAGAATCCGCTTAATTTTTCGAACACTTTAGAAAATATTAAACTTCCTAAATGTGATCAGGTGAAAAAGCTTTATGTCACGCTTTCAGCAAACTTATCTTGGGAACCTCATATCAACACTGTCTGCAAAAAAGCGGTAGGGAATCTATCCTTTCTAAGAAGAAGGTTGCGAAATGCTCCGGCCCAAGTCAAATGAATGCATACAAGAGTCTTATTCGCCCTGCCTTAGAATATGCCGGCTTAATATGGAGTCCCCACCAACAACACATAATAGACAAAATTGAACGCATTCAGAAATTAGCTGCACGGTTCATCTACTCTAATTATTCGCGACATTCATGTGTCACCGACCTATTTAATAGAGCGAATCTTTAGCCACTTTCCATACGAAGAATAATTTCTAGGTTAAAATTCCTATACTCAGTCTATCACGGTCATTTTAAGATACCGAGCAATCTGTACTTACAGGACCCATTTAAACACTCACTCAAGACAAACCATATCAAGGTCATTTTTCAACCTGCTAGCCGTATCAATACACATCAATATTCTTCATTCCCAATGGCCATTAGTTTTTGGAATAGGTTGCCAGTCAATGCTGTGAATCGTTCTACGCTGGAATTTTTTGTCAACTGTCTAGAAGACATTAATTTTTCTAAAAATGTATACGTGTGAATCATGAAGTATCCTATGTGTATCAATACTTTCTTTCTTTTCTTTTTGTGGAGCGTTATTGTGTTTCATGTTACCTCTATGTATTCACTCCTGCATGGGCCCAGTTAGGGCCTGCAATATGTAAAAATAAAAAAATAAAGACAAGGCCGATCGATGATGATAATTGATGGCGATTTGATGGCTGACATCATTTGCACCGAAAACTCCGCCGACATGTTACGCACAGCATGCAATGTTATTACAACAGTATTCTGCAATGACGACATGTTTCTATTATGCTCTTTACTCTAGTTTGTGGATATTGCCGAATGAAATCCAGATAAAGTTGTGATATATAGAACAATATGGCATTTCTTATGCCTGTATTTTTTTAAAAAACCATGCAAACAGTGGGAACGTGATAGTGCTTCTCTTGATGTGCTCTTTCTCTAGCGTTTATCATGCAAAAGAGGTCTTTGTAGTGCTTTTTACCAGCACGTTCACGTATCTCACACTTACGGCATTATGATTTGCAGCAAGTGTACCCTGATAGGCCCGGCTAAGTCTAGACCTACGTTATTTGTGTTCAAAAAGGTCACCGCACTAAAAATAACTGCCTACGCCAGGCACATACAAACCCACTGCGAAGTGGCTACCTTATTATATTGCAGTGTTACCCGCTGACGACATAATACAGCAAAGCTTTGTATTCTGTGATCCCTCACTGTACGCAGTTTAATAGAATCTTCACTTGCAGCATAACTCTGTCCCCCAGGCAAGCTAGCACATGTGTAAAAGAATCATATGGAAGCACTGCTACAAAGTTCTATCAGAAAGAGGTAATTAGGGGAGTGTCAAAGAAGCTCGTCTTGGTAAACAAGCCGCGTTCATACTGGTTCTTATCTTTTCTTTCTTTTTTTTCTTTTTTGTTCTTCTAGAAAAGCTATTGGAGGAGCTGGTCACCTTATTCTCAGTCGCATACACACAGCGAGCTCTCTCATTTGATTTTGTGCATTTTGTTAGCATTGATGCGTTGTTGCATTTCACGGTGGTTGTCTGCCAATTCTGCAGGGTTGATGCGCATTATTATTGTTAAGACTAGGTATACACAGAATTCTTTAACGTGATTGCCACATACTGTTTTGAAAATTTGAATTCTGAAACTATTAACATCATGAGGATTTTTTTCTTTTCTGTGCTTGTGTAGAAGCTTAATAACTGAAGAAGTAATTTAACGGTGTACACCTGTGTGACTGTTCCTTTTTGTTGTTTATTGAAATAATATTGAGAGCATTTCGTACACGATATCTATATTGGATGTGAATGTTTATCAAGCTTTTTGTGAAAACCTAAATACCATATTATCTGCTCTTAAAGTCTCACAACAATCTGCCATTTGAAAAAGTCCTCCAAATGAGAAATTCACTGATTAGCTAGACATACTAATATATTAGCTTGTGCCTGAGAAACTATGTAATTGATGACTTCACTAAAAACAAATTACATCAAAATTTAAATGTTTGCTCTCTTTTTGTTACTATTGAAAGACAGACAAAGAAGAAGCCTAGATCTGGAGTTGCTTTAGAAGATACAAAACATTGACGTGAGCGGCCTTCGCAGAGAAAATGCGTCTTTGCTGAAGGAAAAGGAAAAGCTTCGGGAGGAGTTCAAGAAATATAAACGTAAGCATTATGCAGGCTTTTTTGTCACTTACACAAGCTTATTACTTCAGGGGCAGACAACTGGCCAGAGCATGTCATTATACTCTGATGGAAATAAAAATATACCTACAGTAAACAGAACCTCAAGGGACCAAAAATGTGTTCTATTTAAGAGGAGTTTCCTCGACTAGGAGATAAACAAGGGTGCAGAATCTAAGTATGAAACCAATCGTGCTGGAGGCAGTTGTTCTATGTAAGCAGCAGGTTCATTTGAGATTTTGTTTTATTGGGAGTCTACTGTAGATTGGTGACAGGTCTTGCGATCCTCTTTGGGATTTGAGCCAGATCATATCTTTGGGAGTCCCGAACTACCCCTTGAGCTTGATGAATGAATTAAGACATCATGAAGACGTACAGATAAGGACCTAAACCAAATCTTAAAGTTGTGCAACGAAGTCTGCATAATAAAAATTTTATTATAAACAAAACACAGTATTTTTTGCTGCATGACTTCATTAAAAGGCACTCTGACCTGTAAAAATTAGGTTGCACTAAACAAAACAGGTTCTGTAAAAATTTGTTTTCCGTTCCTCACATCTGCTGCAAAAACCTAGTGTGGGCAAAATTTTGGGGCATAGAACATAAGCACTCGTAACCTGTGCGTCTACCTTTTTTCTCTTTGCCTATTTTGCGCCACGAATGTCAATTACTTAAAATCAGCTAGCCTAAAGGAACGTCTTATTTAGTGCATTACACGTGACGTTGTTAACAAGAATTGAAATGATAGCTACGAGTCATGCTTTTGTAATTTTCAGCTGCAGCAGGCTTACATGTAAGATGAGCACGAAAAATCTTGAAACGTTGATTTACTTTAAATGCGCTGAACTTTATTATTGCAGTGGTGGAAGGAACTTTACAATGTGGATCAGATGCAACAGCTAATTTTGCACTGAATATGCGTATGGCACTCAATGTTGTCTATATATTATCGTTAGTGCTACATTGCAGAAGTTTAACAACTGTTTGCTGCTTCGTTTGGTGGTGCGCATAATTTTTTTTCAAATGTGGCTATCACGATTGCCTAAATATCTAGTCATTTGCCATAAACCACAAGAATAGTGTTGGAATTGTTACTTAAAAAAACGTGACACAGACACTACCAAATGTGTGACCATTTCCTAGTGCGAAGTAGGTAATGGTGGCAGCTTTACTGTTTCTTGTGGCACTGATGGTGGTGCTTTGCCCAGAGGGACGTCTTTCCTATAGCAGTTGTGCAATGACTTCCTAAAAAGAAACTCCTGCCTCAGTTTCAAATTCTACACATTCACCACATACAACTAGTGTTATGGCGCTGTCCAGATACTAAAAGAAAGCCAGATAATGCAACAAGAATGATGGTTTATTGAGCAGCTTGTATTTTTACAAAGCGCATGTGACGTTGCAGTGACGTGCCTTGATAACACTGCATCGCGTTGACGCATCATTTCTCCCCCTTTAAAATTCATAATAGATATGTGGGGTGTAACTTTCCAAAGCCACCATATGATTATGAGAGACGCCGTAGTGGTGGGCTCCGGAGATTCCAACCACCTAAAATTTTTCATCGTGCACCCAAATCTGAGCACACGGGCCTACAACATTTCCGCCTCCATCGGAAATGTAGCCGCCGCAGCCTGGATTCGATTCCGCAACCTGCGGATCAGCAGCCGAGTACCTTAGCCATTAGGCCACCGTGGCGGGGCCCCATTTAAAGTTCATAAGGTTCAGGTTGTTTTCGTGACCGACTTGATCCTTGCAAGAGTGGTGGTGTTGGGGCTGATTCGGTCACCGTTTTTTTTTTTGGGGGGGGGGGTGTGCTGTCTTGCACAGTTTCGGCGGTGGCTTGTTTCTGGCCGGAGTCATTCTCTACCGATTCTATTCGATGTCTCAGCTCATCTAGATGCCGTAGGCGCCGTCCTTGAGAACAATCCATGGCCACCGTTCTAGAACCTTGATGGTCTTGCACTACTCTTGGAATCTATCTCCGACTTCTTTCAAAACTGTGCATCTAAACCGGGTCACCTGCATTGAACTTTCTTGCACTTGCTGTTGGCGAACCCATAGCATGCTTTTCTTTGGGCTTGATGCGGTCTAGCTTCATTCTAATCTGATAAACCAGCAAACGTTCCGCCGGTGATTTCCCATCTCCTCCCGAGGTTTGGCAGTATCTGCACAAAAATTGATCCAACCTTGTTTTGAAGTCACATCCCGGATTTTTCTTTAATCCTTCATTGAGCGTGCACAGTGCTTTCTCGGCTAAGCCAGTCGATCGTAGATGACAGGATGCTGTTGTTAGTTGCTGTATATAGTTACGTGCCAAGAGCTCGCGACAATATGAGCTCACGAACTGTGGTCTATTGTCTGGCACGAACGTTTATGCAGGCCCCAACTGAGCAAATATTGAACGCAAAGCTCTGACCATAGTTTCAGACGTAGTAATTTCATTGGCACCTCTTCAACGTATTTTGTTTCCAAGTCTACGATGACCAAGACCATGTGGCCGTCCAACGGCCCGGCAAAATCGGCTTGCAGACGGCTCCAGCTCTCCCCGGTCAGTGGCCAGGATGCAGGCACCTGAGCAGGCGGCTTCGTGGAAGCCTGTGCACAAATACTGCATGAATTGACCAGTCGCTCAATGTCAGAGTCTAGTCCCGGGTACCGGAATAGCGTCTTGGTAATACTCTTCATGGCAACTATGCCGGGATTAGTTTCATGTAGCAGACTTAGTGAGCGTCTTCTTGCCGCTACAGGTACAACAATGCGATGGCCCCAGTACACCAAATTGTCACTTACGGTCAGTTCCATCCTTCTGTTGAAGTATGGCCGGTACTGCTCGTGATCTTGGGGTCGGAACCGCGGTCATCCCTGTAAAATCCACTTACTCACCTGTTGAAGAGTAGGATCCCAATTGGTCATTTGTTTCATCTTTCGAGCGCTCATAGCTGTTTACTCCATCGATTGGGCAAACAAAACTTACTCCCGTTCGTCGGAATGGCCCTCTCGTGGCTTTTCAACCGTCAGCGGCAACCGGCTGAGGGCATCGGCGTATGAGTGTTCACTGCCCTCACAATACTGTACCACATAGCTGTATTTAAGAGAGAAACAAGGTCGAATGCTGAATCCGAGTGGCTGCCATCGGTGGTATTGTCTTTCTTGGATTTAATAACGCAGTAAGAGGTTTATGGTCAGTTACCAAGACAAACTCATGACCGTACTAATAGCCATTGAACCATGCAACCCGGAACACCAGTGCTAGGGCCTCTTTTTCCAACTGTGAGTATTTGCATTCTGTCTTTGTAAGCTTTCTGGAACGGAAATCAATCGGGTAATTAGCACCATTGACACGGTGGGAGAAAACCGCTCCGATACCTACTGGGGAAGTGTTGCACTGCAGCTTCAATGGCTTATCAGGATCAAAATGGGTCAAAAACTTGGACGCTTTTATTGCCTCTAACTTTTCGAAAACATTCTTTGTGCTCCTCATACCACTGTCATCTAGCCCCTTTTTGGAGAAGCGCGTACAACGGTGCCTGTGTGGTTGCTAGGTTCGGCAAGAATTCGCCGTAATAAATAGTTCACAAGACCCAAAAATGATTTCAGCTCACTCACCGATGTGGGCTCCGGCGCTGCGCAAACGGCCTTGATGTTTTCGTCTGTCAGCCGAAGTCCGTTAGCGTCAATACGATAGCCGAGAAAAGTGACCTCGCCTTGTCGAAATTTGCATTCTTTTCTTTTGCCATCGTAGATAATATTCCCGTAATTTCTGAAAGACTTGATGTAGCCGCGACATATCACTTCGTTTTTCTGTGACGATGATATCATTCAGATACACCTGTGTTTCTAAAATTTCGCTCAGAAGTGCGTCCATCCGTCTCTGAAACAGGGCTGGTTTGAAACTCGCACCAAAAGGCAACAGTTTGAAACAGAAAAAAAACCTTTTGCGTATTCAATACCGTTATTTTCTGGCCGTCTTCATCCAACACTAACTGTTTGTAAGCCTGACGCAGGTTCAACGTTGTAAAAACTTCCCCGCCATTCAGCTTTGCAAAAATGTCCACTCGCGGCAGTGGATACTCTTCCATCACAGTGGCTCCGTGACAGTGACAGTCATCCGAAAATATCCGCAGATTCTTAGTGACCCATCTTTCTTTATGACGGGTACGACTGGTGTTGTCCACTGAGTGGTTTTTACGGGCGTGATCACGTCTTGGGCTACTAGCTGATCCAGCGCTTCTGACATCTTGTCCCGCAAAGCGTAAGGTATGGTGCTTGCTTTGAAAAACCGCGGAACTCCTTTTTTTTCAGCTAGAATCTCACCGGTGGGCCCTTGCGAAGTCCAAGACCTCGAGCGAAGACATCAGCATATTCGCTGAGCAGGGCCTCTACTTTTGTGTTGGCTTCGTTCAACTTAATAGGGTGCACGCTCACGACGACGTTTGCCAGCATGAAAACTCCGATTTTGTTAAAAGCCTTTATCGTGTATCTGCTACATAACAATTGTGCCGTGCTATCAACCACTATGACCGTTACTTGCATATTTTTACCATCGTATCTGGCTGTCATACGTAGCTGTCCAAGCACTGGAAGTTCACCCAATAGGCAGGACAGTTCTAGCTTCGTTTTTCGCAATGGCAGTCGATTAATTTCGTACTACAGAAACACCGATGCTGAAATGATGCTAACAGGTGATCCAGTGTCCACCCGCATTGTCAGAGGAACGCTATCCCAGCTTACTACTTTGTAAATGGGGTTCACTTCGCGGATGCTTGCTTCTTGATGAAGGACGGCCTGTATATATACAAAGCCTCATTTTAAATCGAGGTTGAGTAGTCTTTCGCTGTCCCCGCGTACGCCCCTTGCCATCGTATGTGAGCTCTGTCGGTGACCTGACGTGGCTGACTGGCACATTCGTTTCAAGTGGCCTCGTTTGCCGCACCTGTGGTACATCGTGCGCAGGTGTTTACATTCCTCCGCTACATGTTTTGCGCTATCACACCGACTGCAGCAGCCACGATTATCCGGTTTCAGTCGCAATTTCTGAGTATGGTCCCTCTGGAATGCAAAATTTACTGCACTTTGGTCGGTAGAATGCATTATTTGGGCATTTCTGTGGTGTCTTGTGCCGAAATAGCAAAGCATTCTGTCTGTTCTAGCGTGAGCTTGCGTTGCGTCAATATATGTCGCCTGACGTCTTTATCCTGCACGCCACACAATTCGGTTCCTCAGCATGGGCTCCAACGATGTCCCGAAATCGAACTTCTCCGCCAGCCGCATGATTTCGGCAATGAAATTCTCAACAGACTCACCAGCTTTCTGTGTTCGCATGAAGAAGGCATAGCTTGTGGTGGTCTCGTTGACGTTCGGTGTGTAACGTTCTTCCAAATAACCGACGACTTCATCGTAGCTGAGCTCGTTCACTTTCTTCGTGTGGCAACGCCCCTGAATGGCTCCCACTGCCCTGTCCGTTAGTAACGATATCAACAGCGTCCGTTTCTTTGCTTTGTCTGCAATGTTAAGAGCTCCAAAGTAAGCCTCCAAACAAACACGATACGTTGGCCAGGTACCATCTACCCTTCCGAATTCGGGTGGCCGCCCGGCACTCATGATTTCGCCGGTCTGCTCGTCGCCACTGTTATAGCGCTCTCTAGATACTACAAGAAAGACAGATAACGCAACAAGAACAATGGTTTATCGAGCAGCTTGTATATACACTAAGCGCATGAGACGTTGAAGTGGCGTGCCTTGATAACACTGCATCGCGCTGACACATCAACTAGAGACACAGTGTTGCATGAGAGGGCATGTAAACAATGCTGTCCTTTTGCTCCAGATAGGGCTCTTTAAATTTATTAGCAAAAAGGCACCATTTCTCAGCAAGATTTTGGTCGAGTTGCTGTAAGGATACAAAAATAAACGTCTTTGGTTGGGCTTTTAATGCAGAATTATCTGAAGCCATACGTTAGCGAAGTGAGGTGTGGGGTTAGTGGGTTTCTGAAAAAACATGCGCTACAATTGCTGTGGAAAACGAAGTTGGAGAGGAGGCAACAAAAGAAGTGAACTGTACAAGCGCAAACTAATAACTGAAGTTTATGGAACAAACTTGGAATAATGAAGGCTTCCTGGAAAAAGAAAAATTGGTTTACGAAGAGAGTTGGTCTCGGCATTCTTGCTCCCCGGTCTTCAGATGCAACACCTGAGGTGATTACAATTACCAGATGTGGTGCTGATTCAATGTTCTTATCCGAGTATGCTGATTAAAGTGCTATTTCTGACTTCTGTAGAATGCGATTTCCGGGGGGGGGGGGTTATTGCAATGAAGCTTTTTTGTCTGTGAAAGGCCTCCGAATTTCGCGTGTTGCACTATTTTTTTATTTGGCCAGAATTGTAGTTTTTTCAAACAGTGGGCTGCACCCACATTTTTTTGCGCCGCAGAGAAAGGTTATCTGTCATAGCTGTCTGCTGGCATGCATATAGCGATGCTTTTCGAGCTGCACGTCGATAGTTTGCACCTGTACTGTCCACTTCTTTTTTTTTGTCTTCCCCAAACTTTGTTTCCGCAGCAATCGTAGCACAAATTTTTCCAGTCGTGAAGCCTTGCGACAGGCATTGTGGGAAATTAAGTGTATTGTAATGGCGCGCTTGTCCTAGTGAGCGGTATTCTATGGTTTTGTAGATGTGTCAGAAAGTTAAGCACTTATTCACACAGCTCATATTTTTGATGTGGAAACAATGAGGCTAGGTATGATTGTTTGTAGCTATTTACTAGAGGTTAAATATTCCGATTAGTTTAAAACGTAAACTGCATTATAGTTTATTCAGAAAAAGAAACGCTGTATTGGTTTGCTGATGCATACTAAAAGATTCTTCAAATGTTGTTCGGACATCGTTTGACCTTCCGGTTGTCCCATAATGAGGACAGGACACAACATAAATCTTACGCAGTGATGATGCCTGTTGCATCAGAAGTGTTTCACACACACACACACACACACACACACACACACACACGCACACGCACACGCACACACACACACACACACACACACACACACACACACACATGTTTACTTAGATCTAAAGTTCAAATCACTGCTGGCCTGCCACGGTTTGGGCCTCTTCGATTTTTCATGCTGCTTGTTGTTACTTGAACTTAATTTCCAATGGCAAAGTGGGCGAAAGTTCATTGCTATAACAGTGAAAAGATGGGAGTCAAATGTCACCATGAAAATGAGTTACGGTCACTCTGTAGAGCAGGAAAAGTTGCTCCACCTAAATCTGTGAAGAGTACTTGAGCTCGGCATGACATACTAATTTCAAGCCCGTAGCTAGTGGTATCGATTCTTCAGAAGGGGGAAGGAAGGTCACTTATTTACAAGCACCGATTTTCAATTTTATTCTTTCTAAAAGACTTCCTACCATTCAAATACAGGGTGGGCCTGGGCCCCTAACCGCCGTATTTATGAACCGACCTTAACTTATGGTGGTAAGGATACTTATGAGAAGACGAAAAAAGTGTAAGTATTGGAAAAGTACAAGGTGCATTTCAGGAACCTTTCTTATCCTGTCATAAGGGCACCTCATTAAAGGTATCCTTAACTCGTTAAGTATAAGCCCTGGTTGTGAGATTAGGTGAATGTTGGCTACCAAATCATTACGTAAAGCAGCAATAAATTAGCTTTACTGCAAGTTTTAAACAACAATATGCACAAAAGCAGCCAAACGCAAACAGCAGAAGTGTTTGTTTAGGTACTGGCAGTTTTCAGTAAAATACACATTTTTGGTCTAGCCACAATTCTGCAACTCCCGTCGATGCAGTTTTTTGTTGTTGTTGTTATTTGACATATTGTACGTTATCAATCATTCGGTGGTGTTCTCGGGCTCGCTACAGCGTTAGCTGTTTTTTTTTTCACTTTTTTTAATTTTACTACATTTATAAATTATTTTGAACAGCATTAAAGCTTTTTTTATGAAATTGAATTTATTGTGGAACGGTGCACTGAAGTGAACTTTACCGACAATGTAGCTACGTCCTGATGAATTTTGTGAACAAGTACCAAGATGGATGCCGTGTGCCTTCAGAGAAAACGAAAAACATGGAAGCAGCTCATGATAGCATTCAACAATCCCCACACTTTAATTCCGTGAACAGCCGTCCAAACAACTAGAAAAGTATTTGCACCACTTAGAGAACTTTATCACTACGGTGAGAACTGTTTTCAATCATAACAGGTTTTCAACCGCTCGACTGAATACTCGTGACATGGTATTGACAAGGTCGTTGCTTCCAAATCAGAACGTGCCAACTCCATAAAAGCGCGATTTAATGTGCAGTTTCCTGAGACATAACACATAGAACCCACAACCATGGATATTTTTCGGCGGAAACAGCACAGCGAGCAGATTCTTCACGGCACTTTTTTTGAAGTGAGGGCGGCACGAAAATTTCTTCTTGTCATAGGTCTCAACCATGTTCCACCCATCGTTTAGGACTCGCCACGGCGGTGATGTGTACTCGTATGCTGTGCCGTTCGATATTTACTATTACCACATAACAAACAAAATACGCAAGTTATCGTCCCCCGTCATGTTGTTTCAGGAAGCTTTAAGGTAGGTCATAGGCCACCTTAACTGTACCTTACTTAGGTACTAGGAAAGTTCCGCGATAAGTACAAGGTAGGTTCTTGAAACGCGTCAAGTGCAGGCTTATGGCTAAGCTTGACTCAAGTCATAAAGATAAGGTTAAGTTAGGTTTGTGAATATGGGGATAAGGCTCTGGCTGTGGACCTGCTTCAATAAACAAATTTATCTGCTTTGGGGCACCAGCAGTATTAGCGAGTGTGGTTTTAAGTTTTCATAGTAATGACATAGAAAATGTATGGCTTGGCAAATCTTGCAGAGTTGTTTCTGCTGCTTCATAGCAACATCTTCAATTTAGGGAGCTTGAGTTCTTGAAAGACGAAACTTCCCCCCACTTCCTTGTTCTGGTGGTGTGGGTTGTTTTTCAGTTGCGTATATGCAGGTACTGTTCTATGCCAGGGTAGGAGTTCAGCGGCTCCTTTGATGTAGCTGCCATTACAAAAAACATTGGGAAAACAGTGTTAAGTTTATCATTATCGTGCAACCTGAACTACCCTGGCATGCAAGGCACCCTTAGCATTGTACTAACCTAACATTTGAACTAAGTATAAAAATGACAGCATACCATATTTACTCACACAATGGGCGCACCCCTAATATTTAGTCAGCTTTACTAAAAAGATTTATTAAAAAAATATTTTGCACTTCCCGACCCATCTTTAGTGCATTCTCGGCGCACGCATGAAGTAACTTAGGACCTTTTAATGCCTTGGACGGGTGTGCCCCTCACCGAACAGGTTAGTGGAGTCATGCATACAACGGGCTGCGAGTGCGAAGTTCCTTCTTGCAAAGGCTTCGCCTGAACGACGGTCCCTAGAATACTATACCCTAACAGAGATGGCTTACCGAAACACCCACACCGGCTCTTCAGAACTGCTCGAGTTTTTGCCTCTATATATTGCGCTATCTTTTTTACCGTGAGAAGGCAGACTTGCAACACGGACAGACTATTTTTTGCATCGAAGAGATTTCTTTTTTCTTTTTTTTATTGTTGAGAATGAAGATTTCCTTACACCTTCTTCGTCTAAATTCTTAGCTCCAATTTGAAAAATAATAGTCTATTCTACCTTCCTTGGACTAGAGGGTGATGCTGCAGGCTTAAAGATAATATTATTTGTTGGGGTTGGGGATCTTAAAAGTCAGGCTTATTTAGGCAGCTTGTACCTATTTTTAGCCACAGCTAAAAGTCAGTTCCAATGTTCTTAATGCATCGAATATACATTTGAAATATAGAATGCTTATGCATGGTCACCTCAAATTCAGAATCAGGGCTGTAGTGTTTGCTTGTTGACCAAGGGCAGCAATTGATGCAGTCTGTACTTATTGTAGTGCTAGTATAGACACTGATTACTGGCCGAGTTGCCTTTTTAGTAAAGTTGACACGAATCATCGTTGTATTCCGTTTGACACCAGCGTTTCATTTAACAATTACTATTTAGCTGAAATTGTCAGCCTAACATTTTTTCCACTGGCACATACATTTACGTGTATATGCTGACAATGGCCTCTCCTGCTTTATCTTGAACTTCATGGCTATTTGAAAAGTGCGGAAGCATTGATGAGAGAATTGAAACACTGCACCTGTTGCTGAAATCACGAGGAAGCTGACAATGACAAACGCAGTGTGGCTGAAAAATTGAGCTCAACAAACCAGCCTGCTGTACAAAAAAAAGACTGTTTCAGACACGCTGCCAGCATCAACAGACCCATGTGGACCTCACCGGACATGTGACCAACACCACAAGTCACGGGACCTGCGAGTCACCCCACACCAGCAGTCTCGAAAAGAGCAGCGGCCATGTTTGGCCTCCAGGATGAGCAGCTGTCCGCCAGCCTGCCCTGCTGAATAATAAAGGCCAGTTTTCAGCTGCAGCCCTGCAGGCCCAAGCAGAGAACCTGGTTCCGGGGCAGCCACACAGTAGCTGTTCTGTTGGAGTGATTCCGATATACGTCTATTCCTATAAGGCTTTAATTGTGCACAGGAGTAACTAAAGTGGAGAAAAAGGCTGCGCTGCAAAGTTGAAGACGAAAAACTGGACTGACACAGCGAAGGCGTGTCTAGCAACTGAAGTTTACTGAAACGAATAGCCAAAAAGGGGGGTGGAGTAACATACAATGCGTGGCCGCTGGAAGCAAACCACGAATGATCCTACCGAAATGCTGTCTATGTCGAAATAGACGTGCTTTTTATCAAACTCTTATTTTTTGCTTATCTTATTCGTCACGATCTGTAAACATGCCACTTGTCTATATGAAAGTGCTGTTGAGGGTATGCGCCTAACTTCCCTTGTATGTTACTCATCCCCCCTTTTTTGGCTATCTGTTTCAATAAACTTCAGTTGTTAGATGCGCTTTCCCTGAGTTAGTCCAGTTTTTCGTCCTCAATTTTGCAGCGCAGCCTTTTCCTGCAGTATGTTTCAACTAGCCCTACACAATCTTTTCTAATTAAAGGGTACACAGTCTCAATGTCTTAATGTGAAGGCCCTTGATGACAGTATTTGTAGCCTATGATGGGTAAAAGATAAATCCCTGTGATAGCTCTGGTGTGAATTAGGTGCATAAAATAATATTGAAGAGGTGAGCATGGTTTTTTGGAAATTGTCCTATCTTCTTATCATGCTTGTGGGCCTTGTGTACCGGATTTTGCAAATGCCACTGTGTAATTCTAGAAAGTAGTCTATTGGTCGTGAGGTCAAGCAGAGTCATCGCCTAGCGACAACTGGCCGAAACGGGGACGTATGGATTGCTCCTTGGCTCGTCTGCTAGCCACGTCGTGTACCTATGTGCACGTGGGTCATGCACGTTCTAAATGTGCGGTTTGTTCGGTCATGTCAGCGCGAGTGTAACTGTTTCTACGTATGCGTGAAATGACGTACAAAATCTTGCTCGGCTGCTAATGCATTGTAATAGGATCGGCGAGTGCAACCTTCCATAATGCTGTTTATTATCGTCAGACCCTCCGCATTCAGCATAATAATTTCAGAGTGAGTACCGCTTTCTGTTTGAAGCACATCACAAAATGCTCTTTGCATCCCAAACAAGAGGACTATTAAATGATGTGTGAATGCAGTGTTTTATAGCGACTCGGCTGTAAAAAAAAGAACACCACAGGATTAAGGCCATGCGCTTTTGCGCATTTGGTAGGTGTAGAATTACGGCATTGTAGTTTATCGATTATGCGAGGCGGCTTAGTTCTGTTTATCTAGCCCTATAGAAATAGTACTATCACTTACACTGTGACACATGGGTATTTGAACTATATTTGAAGTAGAGTTACCGTACGCAACCGTGTGCTTAAAGTTAAAAACGCTTTAAAGAGCCGAGACAATAAAAATTTATTCAGGCAGCATGGCTTACATATAATGTCGCATAAATTCACTGGAGAATTCATCTTTTTTTTTACATTGTCTTCAGCGTTCGTTTGGCATTGTTGGTGACCGGCGGAAGGCAGTGGTCATTTGTCGTCTGAAAAAAAAAAACATGCCTGTCCCCTTAACCAGGCCTTTGTTGTAGCACTGTCTTGCACGTATTCCATCGATGAAAGCTAGGTTTTTATGTTTTTACTGGTGCAAGAACATGTGCGTACACGTGGTAAATGCTGTGTAGTGCAAAGTGCCGTCAGCCACTAAGCTTTCTTGTCTAGACATATCGACAGTCTCACATTTCATGATGAACAGAATGAGAGAAAAAATCATGTGTATAAGTTGCGAATGATGGTATTGAAGTAATCGCACAGGTAGGCGGGCTTTCTAAGATGTTTCTTTCTTTCTCTTTTTTTATAATATGCAGATGACAAAGATGTAAATAAGTACAGTCACGCTACAGCAGTCTGTCGTAGGCGGAACACAAGCTAACCACGTACAAACAACACAGCTAAAACGTGATTTAGTGCGAAAGCGTGAAAAGTCACCCAGGGCGAGCATCTCTACGAAAGGCAGAATGCGCTTTACTCGCTGGTAATCTTAACGTTCCATAGATGGCGTGCACCGATATAGTAGAGAAGAGCATAGATATTAAGGGTAAACTGTAGTCGACACATTTTATCCAGCGACGGTTGGCTCAAACCGCACGCAACAAAGCACCACTGAGTATTTGTACACGCGCCGCCGACCGCCTATCCACTCTTGTGAGAGGACGGTGCGGCCACCTATAGCCCGCTCTCGCCGCGAATATAACGTTTTCAAAGAGAGAAGGCGTGTAGCTTTGGACCAGCGCATTTTTGTCACTCTTTCTCTTCACCACTTGTTTGGCCATCGTTACTGACGCAGATTGTTGCGTTTTGCATGTGCTGCGCATGAGAGGTCATTTTGTTTCCTATTTTTTATGCGCAAAAGCAGTTGTGCTGCGGAATATCGAATTATAAAAGAACAGATCAACAGGCTGCTACGGCACTGTGTTTGGCTACGACAACAACTATCGAAAGCACAAAAAGATGGCTGCCAAGACATGCCAGGCGCATCTTCCTTCTAAATGACATTACTTAGGTCATAGGCCTCATTCTACAACAATATTTTATCGTATGTGGTTTCTATATGTCCTTGTGGCCGTTTCTTCATTACACCAGTTTGTTGCAGTTCTGGGGGTAAGGCGGGGGGGTGCTGGCAGACCTCATTATCTACAGCAATGAGAAGCACTGTGAAAGCTGATGGTTATTGCAGGAAATGTATCGCGTAGAATTCTTCTGTTTCAGCATCAACATCCTTAGTTTCTATGCAACAACACATGAGTTACAATGCCTGAGGCTACCAAAATCTAAGTGCGTGTAATTTCAAGATTCTCGAACGTGCACATTCCAAGCTACATGGCAGGAAGACCAGTATCAAATGTGTTCTTTGGCTCAGCAGTGTACCACCAGCATTTCTTTTGTGGCACGTCATTTCTCGGTTTGTCAATTTCGCGACGATAACTGAGGCGGTTTTATCACAACCATTTTTTCATGCGGAAGCCTATGTGTTCTGAATAATTGACCCACAATCGCGAAAGCCGGGTGATTACCAGAACACGTACATTTGTTGTGATTTTTCTTTAAATAATTTTTTCAAACGACAACCATTTTATCGAAAATAGACACACTTTTGGCATATCGCCCGTGGCGTCAAGCTGCGCTGAAATGAACTTACGCTAAACGCGCCGTGCTTCCAGATGTACAAGACGTTTATTTTCACTTTCTCTTTGTGTTGCTTTTACTAGGGATTTCAAACTCATTCGTCATACACCCGTTCGTTAACCAGTGCAGTGATTAAACACAAGCTTGACTACAACGACCCGAATCAGCACACAAATCAGTGTTTGTGCTTTCAATGTTTTATAAGCTTTGTATTGCGACATTCTGAGCGGACCAAATAATCTGATAGTGATTGTGGAATTACATTAAACCTAAAGAGTGAAGAGAAAGAAACAAGAGAGTCATTTGAAATACTGATGCACACCTTAAGTGCCGCTGGACAATGGCGTATGTATTCGCTCGTCTTTACGTTTCACCCGTTACTTTTACAGTTGTCTGGAATTTTAATGCTAGGGCTTACTGTACGTACGAAGTCCATGCCTGTTAAAGAGCACCAGATGCTCATAGTTTTGAAAGCTCCACTTTCACTAAGGCTTCATATTGGTGTTTCGGCATGTAATCTCAAAAATTATTATTCTTTTTCTCATAAATGTGTGCACTATGGCAGGACTGCAGTGTGATTCATGCATGTCTGATTTTCTTTTCCCCCTAGTGTCAGCGACATTAGTCCACCAGTCAGAGCAATAGAGCTTGCGTTCTGGCCAGTGGATGGCATTTACAATTGATCAACATTAGCAACAGTGGGACATCATGTATATATGCATGAAATATTTAGTGATGCACCAGAAAATGTTGTCCTTGAAGAAACCAGCTGGCTGCATTACAGATGAAGCTACTGGTTAGTATGCGCATGTTTGCTTAACGAAACAATTTACAAGAAACGGTGTCTCGATGCATATGTGAGCAAGTCACATTCCTCGAGTTTTTAAGTAAGGACCGCAACCATTTGGGCCCCAAAATTTTTTTATTTTGTTGACTGAGGGTCATGCAGGATCGTACAATATTGCCAAAAAGGCAAGATGTCTAGAGATGAATAATTATGAAACGCTGATAATCGTCTGCTGCATAATTATGGCCTCATTTTCACTTTTCTACATGTGTCCACAGGTTGTGGAACTCCAGCCGGGGAGCTTCATCTTTGTCGAGCAGTGGGCACTGGATACTGCCAGATTTCTGCGAAGACACCGACTGCTTTGGCCCGGGGGCTCCTCACAACGATGTTCAACAGACATGCCATTTTGACCTGCCTAATGAAGATTAAGAAGGTGAAAGGGATCCACAAGCCACTGGCCAACCATCCACCTCTTCTCGCTGCTGGCATTGATGCCATTTTATGTAAACATCAGTTTCTGCTAACGTGAATCTCCATTATCTGAACTTGCTATGTACTTTAAGGTATTATTTATGCTTGATTGAAGTAATACCATTTCAACTCCATAAGCAAGAATTTTTCGTTGTAGGGTGTTTGACCGTATGCACATGTTCAAAGTGTTTTGCTAGAACCAAATATTATTTGTTTATATTCAGGCCCTGTATTTAATATTAGAGCCTATTGCAATAAATTTAACAGAGCTCCTTTGCGGGGCTTATCTAATGAAGTTGTGTACACATTATATTACATGTTAATCTGTTCGATTTTCCATTTACAGCATTCACGAAAAGCACGGCCATAGCGAAAGGCTGGGAGTGTTCATAGAAACTCCTTGTGCCATCGATGGGCACGAAGCTCGCCGAGCTGTGAGCCGACAAAAAATTGTGCAGCCCTAAAATAAATAAAGTTAGTGATTTTTGAACCATTATGCGTTTGTGAATTTTGTACGTATAGAAAAGGAACATGCCCATGCATGCATGGTGCTATCATATGCACATCGCCATGCAGCCCTCGTGATGCACGCATAAGCCATTGAACTTGGCTGTATTGTGCTTATAAATCCTGCCTGCTGCTGTCCCTCTAGTACTTGCTGCAGCTGTTCAATTGCTGGGGCTCTTGTCTAATATCTTATACTCACCTGATTTTATTTGCAAATACTCACCTACAGTACAAGCAGATATATATATATATATATATATATATATATATATATATATATTCTGTTTTCTGTTTTATTTTACTACCCAATCAATTGTGCCATGCATGACATACCCAACAACAACCCTGTGCACAGCCGGGAGGCCCCCACGCAACGCGTAATCCAGAAGCGGGCAAGGAATTCGCATTGCGCCCGCTTACCAGCCTCTGCCGCACTACGCGGCACCCCTCTTTATACGACCAAACGTTGACAGGGCGCCGAGTAGTTAAAGGCTTAAAACTTCCTAAAATGCCCGCTTACCAGCCTCTGCCGCAATACGCGGTACCCCTATTTCTACGACGAAATGTTGACGAGGCTCCGAGTAGTTAAAGGCTAAGAACTTCCTAAAAAAGCTCTTTTTTTGCCCTACACCGAACCGCCAGTGCCGAACCGCCCTGCACCGTATGATCGGGAAGAATACGTTTGTGAAAGGAAGCATACACAAGACCACTGACACTGACATCAGAAAGGTGAAGGAGAGGAAGGGGAGAGAGATGAAGGGGGAAGTGGAAGGAAGAGTGGAAGGGGGGCGCCCGAGGGGAGTCCACCTTATATTATTTTTTTTCTTTTTTACTGTCTTTTTCCTCTTTCCTTTCACTCTGATCAGAGATTATAAAGCTGAGCACCAACAAACTGTACCTTTAATCCTGATGAAGGCCAGACTCTAGGCCGAAACGTCGAAATAAACCACGTTGTGACCGCTCACGGAGGATCTACATATATATATATTTTTATATATATATATATATATATATATATATATATATATTGCCACTATTGATGAACGAGCCGCTGTGGCTCATACCAGTTTTGGGGCTACGAAGAAGAAGAGAACGTTTTGGTTGCTCCGGTTCGGGTGAACTCCTGGCTGCAGATCTTGTTTTTGCTCGCGACATTACTGGTGGAGACGCTGGGTACGTGTACTTCGGCTGTGTCGGCCGTCGTAGAGACAGCTACATCTCCCAGAGCAAGAAGCAGCCGCCGCCTGCGTGGGTTACCCCCTGAATTTGGTCCCTTGACATCGACACCCAGAAAGATGGCAACTCCGATGACAAGCCAGGCGGTCCAAATCAGTGATGCCCATGGTTCTCTTCTCGCCCATGTTTTTCATGCACCACAGACACCAAAGCTGTTCCATGGAGATATCTTCGAGGATGTTGATGACTGGCTCGACCACTTTGATCGGGTTGCCTGTATCAACGAATGGGACGATGTTCGCATGCTGCGCAGAGTTTACTTTTACTTGGAGGATTCTGCGAAGACGTGGTACGAGAACCACGAGGGCTCCTTTGCAACCTTGCAAGAGTTTAGCCGTCAGCTCCGTGACGCCTTTCGGAACACCGAGAGGAAGGAGAGGGCCGAACAAGCCATATCCTGCAGACACCAGCGGCCGAACGAACGAGTATCCATGTTTGTCGAGGACATGCTTCGGCTCTTCAATCGCGCGGACCCCGCCATGCCCGAGGAAAAGAAGGTGAGGCACTTGATGCGCGGAGTAAAAGAACAGCTTTTCGTTGGGCTCGTGCGCAATCCACCAACGACAGTCACCCAGTTCATCAGTGAGGTGAACACAATGGAACGTACGCTGCAGCAGCGGTCATCACAATACGAACGCCAGATCCCGGCCACCGCATGCTCTATCGGCTCTTACAGCGAGAAACAGGCCCTCGCAGACTTCATTCGAAGTATTGTTCGGGACGAACTGCGACAGCTTCAGGCGGTGGGATCCCATCAACCTGTGTCTGCCCTCGCGGGTGTAATCAGACAAGAAGTCCGGCAGGCCGTCACACCCCTGACCCCAATCACACCACCGATTCCCGAGGCGCCAGTCCTTACATACGCAGCGGCATTGCGATCCCCTGCGCCACCGGCTACAGATCCTGCTATGCGGCCCAAGTACCAGGCTATGCAGTCATTCCACGCCACTGCTTCGAGCCCGCCTCACGGCTCAAGGTTCCCGAGCACACCCACCTATCTGCAGCCAGGAGTTCACCCGAACCGGAGCAACCAAAACGTTCTCTTCTTCTTCGTAGCCCCAAAACGGGTATGAGCCACAGTGGCTCGTTCATCAATGGTGACAATATATATATATATATATATATATATATATATATATATATATATATATATATATATATATATATATAAATATATATATATATATATATATATATATATATATATATATATGCTGGTTTTGCAATGTCACGCGACACTGCAAGACCAGCATTTCCTACTCCCAAGCACACAGATTGCGACGAATCTGCTCCCGCACAGAGGACTTCCACAAAAGCAGCACACATATGCGTGAAGTACCCCTTAATCAAGAATACCCGCCAGCTATCATCAATTACGCCATCAAAAAAGCTGAAAATCTGGACCGCCAGATTCTTCTCAACCACCAGAAAAACGCCGACCAACACCACAACAAAAACTTGCTATTAACGTTCACGAGCAACCCACCAAACATAATGAAGGTCCTAAGAAAACACTTTAACAACTTGGAACAGAGCGTGCGACTATCCAAAATGTTCACTTCTCTTCCATGTGTGGTATACAGAAAGCTGAAAAATATAAAGGATCATTTATTAAATTCAAAGATAGGCGTGAAATCTCAAAGTGGGTGTAACCCTTGCGGAAAAAGCAGGTGCAAGGTATGCAAACACAGGCAGACAACGACAGTGGCGAAAAGCACCCACTCGGATTTTAAGCACAGGATAAGAGGTGCACTAGACTTTCACTCAGACACCGTCATATACCTCCGGGAATGTGGGGTATGTAACAAGCAATACGTGGGCTAGACAGACACTCCGTTTAGAATTAGTATCAACCACCACCGGGCACAAGTACAATCCCTGCCAGGTCTTCCACTTTCAAAACACAGCACATTAAAAGACCATAGCTTTGATGACATCAGGGTTACACTATAAGAAAACAATTTTCGAACAATCAGAGAACGGGAACTATGGAAATCTTATTTTATGTACAAATTTAACACGATAAAATACGAAATAAATGAACACCCAGGCACTCTGTCAGCGTTACGATCACTAAAGACGCAAACGCTTCTCTCTAATCAGTCCTTTCTCATTACGACAATACTATTACCCGCTAAGAAAGCGTTTAGTTTATGCATCTGACAATATTGAGATGGTTTGCTCCTTCAAGGACAGCTGGAACGCACAGATAAGCGGTCCCGGTTGTCATACAGTCCCCCCGCTTTTTATGATTTATTTATTTTTTTTAATTTTAACCCACATTTTCTGTTCCTCACTGACAGGAGCCATTTCATATAATGAATATCGATGGGGGTGCCACAATTACCGGCTTTTCCATTCCTCCCGACGTCAACAGCACGCACTCGAAGCGCTTAATATCTCCCCACCAATTTGTCCTAAACTTCAAAGAGGAACGAGCCGCCAGCGGATTACACGGGTAGGTGAAATACAAGAACAGTGGCACACTGCTCTCTAGGGGAATAGTAGGTGCGGGGGAGAAATTGTTGACAACGGTGGCATTGCTCGTCTACCTCCACCCTACTCTGTTGAGATGATGCCCCTTTCTAATTTCAACGTGTCGGTCTTGCTTCTTTACCTAGATTTTCTATACTTCTTTTACTCCCCCCCCGTTTTGTTGTTTGTTTTTTTTTCCTTTTTTTCTTTTTAATTTTCTTTTGACCCCTTCCCTCCGGTCTCGACAGGCTATAAGAAGACACCGAACATGTGTAAATATTATTATGCCTTGAAAAAGACGGGGCTCCCATCGAAACGTCAGCAGCATAAACAGTTGTTAAGTGAAAACGCATCTACTTTCATATATATATATATATATATATATATATATATATATATATATATATATATATATATATATATATATATATTGTTACGGGGGAATAAAGTATACACAATGAATATACTGGCGAGCAAATGCGTACAACGCTGCTGCAGTCCAAGCACGTTTCTCACAGTACTTAGTCATCGTCAACCTCAGGCATGTACTTAGCCCGTGACTTTACCCGCCGGCCCGCCGGCGGCAGAAGCACCGTCCCGGTGCGATCAATTATCTGGGCGTGAGTAGTATGCTTTAAGCCGTGAGACGTGCACTATATCGGTGGGACTGAAGCTGGTACTGACGTGGTATGGAGTGGAGCTATCTTATAGGTCACGCTGGTGACCTTGCGTATGACGCGGTAGGGGCCAACGTAACGGGACATCAGTTTTTCGCAGAGACCAACACGACGTGATGGTAACCACAGCAAGACGAGCGACCCCGGAGAGTACTGTACGTCGCGGTGCCGGCGATCGTAAGCACTCTTTTGGTTAAGCTGCGAGGCACATAAACGCTCCCGGGCGACTTGGCGGGCGATGTCAGCTCGGGCCAGGGCATCACGAGCGTAAGCAGTCGATAAGGGGGCGTCAGATTGGAGCATGGTGTTCATGGGCAAAGGCGGGTCATAACCAAACAGTAGGTAAAAAGGTGAAAATCCAGCTGTATCGTGACGTGAACTGTTGTATGCGAAGGTATCGAAAGGTAAGCGGATGTCCCAATCTTTGTGATCTTTGGAGACGTACATCGCTAACATATTCGTCAGGGTACGGTTGAGGCGTTCCGTGAGGCCGTTGGTTTGTGGGGGGTAC
This sequence comes from Rhipicephalus microplus, assembly GCF_043290135.1. Taxonomy (NCBI): domain Eukaryota; kingdom Metazoa; phylum Arthropoda; class Arachnida; order Ixodida; family Ixodidae; genus Rhipicephalus; species Rhipicephalus microplus. The sequence goes on from NC_134700.1 coordinate 72,022,790, forward strand.
GCTGTAGTGAACTTGTGTTGGGTAGAGCAGGATCGCAGGAGCTCGTCGACTACTCTAGATAGAAAACAGCGGCCGCGGTCGGTGATCAACTGACGAGGAGCACCATCACGCAGAATGATGTCATGAAGAAGGAAATCGGCTACATCAGTAGCACAGCTGGTGAAGAGGGCGCGTGTAACGGCATACCGCGTTGCGTAGTCGGTAGCAATAGCAATCCACTTATTACTGGTGGCCGACACGGGAAAAGGTCCTAGAAGATCAAGGCCAACTCGGAAAAATGGCTCATCTGGTACTTCAATGGGCTGGAGGGTACCAGCAGGTCTCAGAGCAGGTGTCTTGCTGCGCTGGCAGAGGTCGCATGCCGCAACATACTGTCGCACAGAACGGTAGAGGCCAGGCCAAAAGAATCGGTGGCGAACGTGGTCATACGTGCGTGACACCCCTAGGTGTCCAGCGGAGGGGGCATCATGCAGCTGGGCCAAAACGACTGAGCGAAGATGCGCAGGAACAACGAGTAAAAGCTCAGCACCATCTGGGTGGGCGTTGTAGCGATGCAAGATGTCGTTTTGAAGAACGAACAGTTGTAAGGAGTGGTCAGGGTTGGGGGAGTGCAGACCATTGATAATAGCACGCAAAGAGGGGTCGCGGCGTTGTTCAGCAGCTATGTCGGTGATGTCGGTAATTGAAAGAACGAGGACCTCTTGTCCATCTTCCATCATGTCAGAGGGATCGACTGAGTAACGGGACAAGCAGTCAGCATCCCTGTGAAGTTGTCAGAATTTATAGGATACGGAACAAGTGTACTCTTGTAAGCGCAGCGCCCAGCGACCAAGGCGTCCCGTAGGGTCCTTGAGTGAGGATAGCCAGCAAAGCGCATGGTGGTCTTAATAACTGAGAATGCTCGGCTATAGAGGCATGGTTGAAATTTCGCAATTGCCTAGACGAGAGCTAAGCACTCGCGTTCTGTGATCGAACAATTTTGTTCCAAGCGCGACAACAGTCGGCTTGCGTATGCGACAACGCGGTGCATTTCTTGTTGCCGCTGCGCCAGCACTGTGCCTATGCCGTGCCCACTGGCGTCAGTACGAAGCTCCGTGGCCGTGGATGGGTCGAAGCTCCGTGGATGGGTCGAAGTGTGCTAGGGCTGGTGGATTGGTGAGAATCTCAACGAGCGACGAGAAGGCGTTTGCTTCCTGTTGGCCCCAGGTGAATCCGACATTCGTTTTGAGGAGGCCGGTTAGAGGACTGGCTACTTCAGCAAACTTCTCGACAAAACGATGGAAATAGGAGCACAGTCCAAGAAAACTTCGGACGTCCTTGGCTGAGCGGGGTGTGGGGAAGTCGCGAACTGCTCGGACTTTCGCAGGGTCTGGTTGAACGCCCGCAGCGTCAACAAGATGGCCGAGTACGCAGATTTGACGTTTCCCAAAACGACATTTGGACGAGTTAAGTTGCAAGTTGGCACCTCAGAAAACATCAAGCACTCTGGACAGACGGGTAATATGGTCGTCGAAAGTAGTCGAAAAAACAATAACGTCGACAAGATAGCAGAGGCAGATGGTCCACTTCATGCCTCGAAGGAGAGAGTCCATCATGCGCTCAAAAGTCGCGGGGGCATTGCATAATCCAAAAGGCATCATCTTGAACTGATAAAGTTCTTCAGGAGTCACGAAGGCCATCTTCTCTTTTGTCTTTGTCGTCCACAGCGATCTGCCAGTGGCCTGACCGAAGGTCTATTGAAGAGAAATATTTCGCACCGTGTAAGCAATCGATGGCATCATCTATGCGCGGTAGGGGATAGACATCTTTCTTGGTAATATGGTTGAGATGGCGGTAATCAACACAAAATCTCCAGCTATTGTCCTTCATTTAACAAGTACAACAGGTGAGGACCAGGGACAAGATGAGGGTTTGATTGTGCCCTTGTGAAGCATTTTATCGACTTCTCGCTGTATAATAGCACGCTCCGGGGCAGACACACGGTAGGGCCATCGACGAATGGGCCGAGCGTCACCGGTGTCGATGCGATGAGTTACCACGGATGTCTGGCCCAAATTACGGTGGTCGAAGTCAAAGATCTCCCGATAAGAAGCAAACACACTGCAGAGAGCGGAGACTTGTTCAGAAGTGAGCTTGTCAGATAGCATTGGCTTGAAAGGGTCGGAACAGGAACGTGACGAGAGCGAAGTTGATAAAAAATCGGGTGGCGGATCGGTGGTTAGGGCGGAAACTGTGTGGTCGACCAGTGGTGTCAGATGCGCAAGTGACCTGCCGCGAGGCATGTCACTTGCGCATCTGACACCACTGGACTGACACCACTTGCACTGAGAAGCCAAAATTGAGGACGGGAAATGAAGTTCGGTTGTCCTTAACGGTAACCACCGTGTTGGGCAGTGCAACAGTACGTGTCATGGCCACGTCAGAAATTGGGGCAGCAACATAGTCACCATCGGGTACTGGAGGATATGGCGAGAGTTGGACTTGGATTGTGGCTTGCGGCGGAATTCTGAAGAAATCGACAGAGCGTAGACGAGGTGGGCTGGTAGAGACGGTCTCTGAGAAGGATGGTAGTTCGAGCCGAAGAAGACTGTAACAGTCAATGAACGCAGCGTGTGAAGTCAGAAAGTCGAGTCCAAGGTTGAGGTCATGAGCGCAATTTTCTAGTACAGCAAACAGAACTAAAGTTGGCATCTGGTCACTGTCTTGAAGCTGGTCACTGTCCTGAAGCGAGGCGACAAACCGGATAAGCGAAACAGTGTCAGAAAGAGCCGGCCTGTCGTACTGCCTTACGTGCACGACGTATCACACAGGCTAAAAAATATTGCTCGAGACGCCAACGTTTTTGTGGTTTTTTCTGCCCCGGAAAAATTGCAGAGGCTTTGCAAACGGGTCAATGCACCTCGTGCAAATTCTGTCTCGTGCTCTGTCGTGCACAGGACACGCTACGTCCCATGCGCAGTGGGAGTCGTTTACTTGATTCCACTGACGTGTGGATGCATCTATGTCGGGCAAACCGTCAGGTGCATAAATGACCGCCTCCGAGAACACTGAAACAATGTGCACAATGTGGTACAAGGGCATCTTGGCATTCATTGCCGAGATTGTGGGTGCACCCCTCTCTTTGATCAGTGCTCAATATTGGCAAGGCACAGGGACCAGCTTACCCGAGAAATTATTGAAGCCGAAAAAATACACTTGCTAGGAGATAAACGTGTAAGCACATCATCGATTGCTTTATCACAGGTTGAACGTGATTACCTAGCTGGGCTTTGAGGCAATAGAGGACCTGTCACACGTGTTTTGTTACTGATGGGTAGATTAGGCGTGCCTTTTACCTTCATGCTCTGTTATCATCCTTTTTAGCAGTATATATTCTTGCCACTTTGTCAAATAAAGTTAGTTGGAAGCCAGCGCTCTTTCTGTCTACCCTGTTCTTTTTCCTTTGTTCGCGCGCTGAAACATCTTGCAAATATGACTACGCACCAACTAGCCCAAGTTTCCACTCTTGTGAGTTATATTTCTAGTATATCGGGCATCTATATCTCCTCTTCTACAAGCCCGTCTTTTCTCGTCAGTTTAATCAGTGTGGCTGCTTGCCGCGCACGCTCATTGGCGTACTGCATCCGGCTTAAGATACTTCTTCCCGAAGTCAAGGCATTGTTTGGTGGCCTCACTCCCTCGGTTGGCCATGCTTTAAGAGTATCCAGGATTCTACGCTCAGAATGGCTTCGGCAGGCTCGACTGTACTGTCAAGCCCTGCAACTACAAATTCTAGGGAACGAACGCACAGCAGTTAAACAGAAGAAGTGTCGTGAACTCTCAAACCTCGTAGACCGAAACGTCGAGTTCATGTGGCGTCAGTCTCTCAGTTACTTGCGGGCCATCACACCAAGGAAGTCTCCAGCTGCTAAGGACTCTGTGCATGTTCTCGGGGATGCTTTTCTTCTCGACAACGTTAAGCACACCCTATGCCTCGGACCAAAGTACGCGGTGGCACCTTCAAGAACACCGCACGAGCTCCTCACTCTGGCCAGGCAAGTCGCCCGTCGTACTCCTGACTCTGAATGTGATAGATGTGTTGCCCAAGGCGTGCAGGTGCTCTCGAGATGTAAGCCTTCGAACAAAGTTGTCAATACAGGAAGCACTGTCACGTACCTAAAGGCACATTCCTTGTCACTTCTGCCGGCTGACAAGTAAGGTGGTTTTGCGGTTCTTCCTCGGTCAATGTTTAAGGTGAAAGATATGTAGGCAATGCAGTTTCTTTTCAACGAGAATAATGAGATTGGTCTGGATAAGCTTAAGAAGCGTGCAAAAACTCTTACCGGGGCCCTGGGGTTTCAAGATCTTTCGAAGGCGACAGATAGTTGCAAAAAGCTTAGCCTTGACCTGTTTTTTTCTGCGAAAACTCACAAAATTGACTGCCCATTGCGGGTCATTGTAACAGAAAGGGGGACCTGGCAAAAGTCTGTAGCACTTTTCTTGCAGGAAAAGCTAAAACATACAACAATAGACGATCCTTTTTTGGTCAAGAACTCAGACGCTGTTATTGACATTATTGGACGAACTAACACAGGACTCCAGGCAATGTCTGTGGATATTAAGGACTTGTATTACTCTTTGCCATATGACCAACTACTTAAATGTGTAGAGGGATCCATAGACAGGTTAGGATCATCAGCGTTTCAAACGCGTACTGGAATTCACAACAGCAGCTTATTAGAATTACTCAGTTTTCATTTGAAGGCCACTTTTGTATCATGGGAGGACAAAAACTACTTACAAAAAAAGTGGAATATGTATTGGTTCATGTTTGGCACCCATTCTTAGTGACATATTTCTAGCACATCATGATCGTGTCTTGTCAAACAAGCTTGAAGACTCTGTAGTTTTTAAAGTTTGCCGTTTTGTTGATGATTACTTAGTGTTGTTGAAATGCGATAGTCAAAATTTTCAGACTATTTCCTCTGACGTGTTGACTGTTTTCCGAGAGTGCCTGAAACCACTAGTTCTAACCCATGAATCACCCACTGATAACAACCTGAAGTTTCTAGATTTGAAGCTTTTGTTAGACTCCCGACATGTTTGCTGGATGTATGAACCAAGAAGCGGCAAGCTTCTTCTGCCTTTCAGCTCAGCTCACTCTAAAATGGTCAAGCGGGGCATCGCTAACCTCTGCCTTGTCAATGCCTTAAAGAAGTCATGCCCCCACATGGTACACCACAGCTTTGCTCTACAAGTAGAGCGGCTTACCAAAGCTGGTTACCCCGCGCATGTTCTCGTTTCGGTGGCGGAAAAGCTGGTCACTGTCTTGAAGCGAGGCGACAAACCGGATAAGCGAAACAGTGTCAGAAAGAGCCGGCCTGTCGTACTGCCTTACGTGCACGACGTATCACACAGGCTAAAAAAGATTGCTCGAGACGCCAACGTTTTTGTAGTTTTTTCTGCCCCGGAAAAATTGGAGAGGCTTTGCAAACGGGCCAATGCACCTCGTGCAAATTCTGCCTCGTGCTCTGTCGCGCACAGGACACGCTACGTCCCATGCGCAGTGGGAGTCGTTTACTTGATTCCACTGACGTGTGGGTGCATCTATGTCGGGCAAACCGGCAGGTGCATAAATGACCGCCTCCGAGAACACCGAAACAATGTGCACAATGTGGTACAAGGGCATCTTGGCATTCATTGCTGAGATTGTGGGCGCACCCCTCTCTATGATGAGTGCTCAATATTGGCAAGGCACAGGGACCAGCTTACCCGAGAAATTATTGAAGCCGAAAAAAAAACACTTGCTAGGAGATAAATGTGTAAGCACATCATCGATTGGTTTACCACAGGCTGAACGTGATTACCTACCTGGGCTTTGAGGCAATAGAGGACCTGTAACACGTGTTTTGTTACTGATGTGTACATTAGGTGTGCCTTTTACCTTCATGCTCTGTTATCATCCTTTTTATCAGTATATAATCTTGCCTCTCTGTCAAATAACGTTAGTTGGAACTGAGCGCTCTTTCTGTCTACCCTGTCCTTTTTCCTTTGTTCGCGCGCTAAAACATCTTGCAAATATGACTACGCACCAACTAGCCCAAGTTTCCACTCTTGTGGGAATATTCTGGTTACGTTTTCCGGCGCTGGTGGTTGATTTAGTGTGGGAAAATCTTCGCAAGAGGACGTAGCCGCCGTGTTGGGAAGGCGTTCAAATCGCTGAACTATGCGCCTACTTTTCGCCTGTTCAAAGCGACGACATGCTTCGATGACCAACTCCACTGTCGAGCAGTCCTTGCAAAGCAGAAAATTGAAGGCGTCATCGGCAATTCTTTTCAGGATGTGTCCAACTTTGTCCTCGTCGAGCATGTCCTTGTCGAACTTGCGGCACAAAGCCAACACGTCCTGGATGTACGCGATGTACGGCTCTGCGGATGTCTGGGCACGAGTCGCAAGCTCTTTCTTTGCGGCCACTTGACGTCCGATGGTTTTCCCAAATAGATAGCGCAATTTCTGCTTACAGACGTCCCAGCTGGTAAACTCTTCTTGATGTGTCTCGTAGCAGAGTTTTGCCGTGCTATGCAAGATGAAGATGATGTTAGCCAACATAAGCGTCGGATCTCAATGGTTGCTGCTGCTGACGCGCTCATATAGAACCAGCCAGTCATCGACGTCTATGCCACTTGTGCCGTTGAATGGCCCTGGGTCACGAGGTTGCACCACAACGATCGGTTGCGGGGCTGACGGCTCTTGCTGACATTGAGTAGCCTGGTCAGTCATCGTGGTAGCTGCAATGCGCCGTCCGCTGCGAAGATCCAACTCGTGGGACTGTATAGCGAGTTGTACCCCGCACCTTCCATCAATGATGTTACGGGGAATAAAGTATACACAATGAATATGCTGGCGAGCAAATGCGTACAACGCCGCTGCACTCCGAGCACGTTCCTCGCAGCACCTCCTCGTCGTCCACCTCAGGTATCTACTTAGCCCGTGACAATATATATATATATATATATATATATATATATATATATATATATATATATATATATATATATATATATATATTCCACTTTTCTTTCTTCTTATTTACATTCCATTAATGTTAATAACTTCCCCTGTACATTCCTTGGCATTACTGTCTGTTATATCTCATTATTATTGTGTTAAAAACACGGAAAACGAGCCCTTAGGTATACACTTCTTTCCCTTATATATATATATATATATATATATAAAGTGTAGTAAAGAGGAATGCCCACTACTGCAGCGACATCGACACCGTTGGCGTGAGGCACGAGCTACGACAGTCTAGTTGCTGCTGCGACAATGCCCGTATATCCGGCCAGCTCTTGCTGCTTCTGTCCTGAAACTGCTACCGCTTATCGCCTTGCATTTACATTATATTTTGGTGGAGGCTGCTGCGGTTTTCCCCGACCCTGGAATTGCGTATACAAAAGCTGCCGTCTCCATCATGCCTGACGACGCAGTCTTCTCAGCCCTCTGGTCTTCGCCGCCCTGTGCCCAGCTCCTGCGTGAACCCGACATCTTCAGCGGCACAGACGAGAAAGACGTTGAGGGTTGAATGGAATTCTACGAACGAGCCAGCGCTACAACAAATGGGATGATGCCATGATACTGGGTGCCTTGATGTTTTATTTCACGGATGTCGCCAAGCTGTGGTACAGAAACCTTGAGACGGACATTCCTACTTGGACGACCCTCAATACTTGCATAACAGCTGTTTTTGTACGCCCTGGGGTGCGCAAACTTCGTGTAGAACAACGACTACGAAGCCGGTGCCAACAAAATTGTGAGAATTTAATTCGATGACGTTTTTTCTAATAATGCCAAATTACTTCCCCATATTATTTTGGATGATGTACTACAAGATCACGTGCGCCGTATTACAACGAAAGTTATTATTGCTAAAGACACATCGCAATATGACGAAAAGTCAGGGGTTGGGGTTTTCAGCCCGATTTTAAATTGGATTTATTGTTTCGACTGCCCAATTTCATACCCGTTTTTGTGGCTGAGTTTCTGGCAGTAGTGCTCGCCTTACGCAAGTTAGATACAGCAATTACATCAGCTGTCATAATAACAGATTCCCTATCTCTCTGTGCGGCACTTTCTGTTGGTGCTGATAATCACGTAACAAAGGCGTTCCGTGCACTAGTACCTGCGCATTTGAGAAAAGTACGATTAGTTTGGGTGCCTGGAAAAAAAAGGTTTGTTTATATATGAAATAGGCGATTCCTTAGCTAAGGGTTCAATCAGCGAACCAATTCTACTACTCTGTGCATCATCCGCTTATGTGACTGCTGCTCGATTCCACAGACGTACGCCTATGCAAGTCTTTAAATGTTCAGCACTAAGAAACTCTACAGAATATCGTCATTTATTACATCATTGGCGAAGAGACTTTTGCCGCAATTGAAAACAAGAAGTAGCTATCACAAGGCTGCGTTGCCGGGTACCAAATCTAAATTTCTATAAACACAGGTCTGCTCAGGCACCTTCGCCCCTGTGCGTGTTCTGTGATGAACTGGAATCAATAGACCATTTCTTTTTGACCTGCAGGCTGTTTAACACATTAATAAAAATCCTATAAAAATACCTTTGCGTGGTATTGGTATGGACTTATCTCTGCCTGTCATTTTGTGTTTTTGAACTTCCATTTCTGGTTTCTCTATTGCGACAGTATGCGCGGCCGTCCGGGACTATATTGATGAAACTAATAGGTTGACGAATTACCCAGTTTCATTATCCTAACACATTCACATAATTATATACGTATAAAATTAAATTATTGCTCTATTTTAAGAATAAATTCACTTATGTAAATATTTGTATGCAATACATTAAGCACCACACTTTCCTAGGCTATCGGTAATCTTTCTGTTATACCTCCATCATTCCAAATCTGAACAGTAAATTTTAAAACCACTCGATTCTTGGCCAGTCCCCCATAGTGGGTATGCGCCACTAACATTAGGACAACAACAACAACAACAATCACCAGCTACATCGAGGACATCCTCAACCTCTGCCGGTGTGTTGACCCGACGATACTGGACACTGACAAGGTGCGCCACATTATGAAAGACATTTCCAACAACGTCTTTCAAATGCTCCTCTCGAAAAACCCTGCCACTGTCTCGGAGCTCATCCAGCTGTGTGAGATTTTGGCGAGCTCCGACGACAGCGTCTTCTCACACGACGCTCTAACGTCCCGGCTGACACTCTCTCAAGCTTGACAACCACCTCTGACCATCACTCGCTGCTATCGCAGATGAAAGAGTTTGTTCGTGCCGAGGCCGCTCGTCAGCTGTCGCTGCTATGAACAGCCGGCCAACCACAATCAAATCTGCCGCCAAACATTCGTGAGGTGATCCAGGAGCAAGTTTGCGTGGCTCTGCCACCTGCCCGCGACACTTCGCCGTTGTCGACCCCTGTGGCCTGTGTCGTGGAGAATGCATCTCTAAGCTATGCTGAGGTTGCCGCAAGGCCACCTCTTCATACTTTTAGGTCACTACCATTAGCCGCGCCCACTGCTCGGTTTGATCAGTCAAGGTCCCTCCTTAGTAGTGGACAATGGTACACCCGACAGTCGGCCGATATGCTTTGCCTGTGGTTTGCCTGGCCACATAGCGCGATACTGCCGTCACCGTGTCCCTGCTTATCACCAGAACCAGCACCAGAGCTTCGAACCTGTCCTTTATGTGTCACCGCGCCCTTCGTTCGCAGGCTCTCAGCATCCCGACCAGATATCATCGTACGCCAACCACCACCTTCCTGTTAACCATCGCTCGCCATCACCTCGACGCCGCTCGCCATGGCCGATGCGTCGTCGTCCTTCATCACCAGAGCGGGAAAACTAATTGCCGCAATTCAAGAGGCAGGAACTGCGACATCCGCGAAAAGACCAAGGCCTCTCTCTTAACCGACGAATGTACTGGACGTGTATGTGGACGGCATCGCTGCACTCGCTCTTATCGACACTGGTGCCGCAGTTTCAGGGACCGGTGCCAGACTCTGCCACTTGCTCAAAAAAGTTATGACGCCACAAGCAAGTATATCGCTTTGTACAGCAAGCGCAGAGCACGTCACGCCGGCCGCAGCTTGTACTGCTCGCATTGGGATTGGCGGCCTCATTTATGTCATCGAATTACTAGTGTTCGATTACTGCTTCCATGACCTCATTTTGGGCTGCGACTTTCTCTCCGCTAGTAAGGCCGTCATCGACTGCTCGCGTGCTGAGGTGGCATTTGAAGTTTTTAGGGACACTACTTTACATGACACTGTTGAAACCGGAGACAAGCTATTTGTTGCTGACGATGTCATCATACCGCCGTACTCTTTTTTCCATACCATGGTGTCTTGCAAATCGCTCGCTGACTCTAGTGCCCTTCTCACGCCATCTGCTCTTTTTGTTCGTCGCAAGTGTTCGCCGCAACCTTATGCCATTCTAGAACTTCATGACGGCGTCAGCAGACCGCTCATCTCGAACCTCTTGTCATGTCCTGTAACACTACTTCAGGGCGAGTGCGTCATGCATGTTTACAGTCTCGACCCTTCTGCAATTATCGACATGCCGACTGGTCCTTCCACCGAACACGAATTTGCCAGAGTGACCTGTGTCTCTTCGACGCAGACTACTAGGCCTGACGTACTGAGCAGTTCCATCGCCGACACGTTAGCCGTTTCGCAATGTGCTCAGCTTCTACAACTTCTGAACAAGTTCCGTTCTTCCTTCGACTGCCAGCATATCCCCTCGGCCGCAGGTCAGCTGTGTGTCACCGCATCAACATGGGTACCAATGTGCCATTGCGTCAAAGACCCTATCGCATGGCCGCAGCCGAGCGCCAGGTTATCGATGACCAAGTAGCTGACATTCTCAAGCGTGGCATCAACCAGCCTTCGAATAGCCCCTGGGCATCTCCAATTGTTCTCCTTAAGAAGTACGGGTCGATTCGCTTCTTTGTTGACTACCATCGTCTCAACAAAATAACTCAAAAAGACGTTTATCTCTTACCGAGAATCGACAATGCCCTTGATTGCCTCCAAGATGCGGAGTTCTTCTCTTCTATTTACTTACGGAGTGGCTACTGGCAAGTCCTTCTGGCACCTGAAGATCAACCTAAGACGGCCTTTGTCACACCTGATGGCCTTTACGAAATCTGTGTCACGTCTTTTGGTCTTTGCAACGCGCCCGCAACATTCGAGCGGATGATGGACAATCTTTTGCTTGGCCTGAAGTAGAAAACGTGCCTGTGCTACTTGGATGACGTGGTTATATTTTCACCAGATTTTCCAACGCATCTCCGCTGGCTAGATGAAGTACTGCAGTGCTTAACTGACGCCGGCCTTCAGCTCAACCCGAAGAAATGCCGCTTCGGCGCAAGTCAGCTCACCATCCTCAGCCATGTTGTATCTAAAGAGGGTATTCTTCCTGACACCGCCAAAATTCGGGAGTTGCAGAGTTCCCTAAGCCTGCGTCTCTAAAGTATCTGCGCAGCTTTCTTGGCCTCTACTCGTATAACTGCTACTTTATTCGGAATTTTGCGATGATCACCACCCCCTTGATTGAACTTCTACGCCGTGACTCGAAAAGTTACGCTTCGTCACCAGCCTGTGACGATGCTTTCGAAAAGTTGCGCCGCCTGTTAACCTCGCCGTCAATCTTGCGTCACTTTGACCCGACTGCTGCGACTGAGGTACACACGGTGTTGGACTCGGCCAGCGGTGTTGGACTCGGCGCCGTGCTCGCGCAGCGCAAATCGGGATTCCAAGAGCACGTAGTCGCATACACAAGCCGTACCCTTATCAAAGCGGAGAACTATTCTGCGACAGAGAAAGAGTATCTGCAATTATATGGGCTCTAGGTACACTTATACTGTACCTATATGGTTACCCATTCGACGCAGCCACCGGTCACCATGCGCTTTGTTGGTTATCCACGTTGAAGGACCCCTCCGGCCGTTAGCTCGCTGGGCTTTGCGGTTGCAAGAGTTCGACATGCGTGTTGTCTACAGGTCTGGCTGACGCCACACTGATGCCGACGCTCTATTGTGCTCACCTGTGTCCTCCGAAAGCTTCGCATGGGGGTTGCGTTCCCAGAAAACTATGACATGGCGTCTGAGCAACGTAAGGATGACTGGATCAGCTCTCTTCTGTGATTACTTTCAGACCCGTCGACTTTTCTACCTTCTCGGACGTTGCACCGTCCAGCGGCTCACTTTTATGTCTGCGATGACCTCCTTTAACGCAGAGATTACAAGTCGGACGGCTGAAAGTGGTTACTGGTCATAGCTCGCCATCTTCTTGCTGCAGTATGTTCAGCTTTCCACGCTGACCCTCAGTGCGCACATGCGGGCATTTTCAAAACATACGCTCGGCTTTCCTCCCGGTTTTATTGGCGAGTCATGTACACCTTGTTGCGCAAGTAAATTCAGTCATGCCAGAGGTGCCAACGACGGAAAGCTCTGCCTCATCATACCTCTGGTTCGATCCAGCCAATCCCGTGCCCAGCCAGGCCTTTTGACTGAATTGGAATCGATCTGTACGGGCCTTTTTTATTCAGGGCTTCCGGAAACCGTTGGATCGTTGTCGCTGTCGACTACTTGACGCGATACGCCGAAACAGCCGCTTTGCCTGCTGCCACAGCCCGTGACGTATCTTCTTTTCTCCTGCGGAACTTCATTCTCCGTCATAGCGCAACGCGTGAACATCTCAGTGACAGAGGACGTGTATTCCTCTTTGAAGTCGTCAACGCACTCCTTGCCGAATGCCCTATCATTCACCGGACTACCACGGCCTACCATCCGCAGACGAATGGATTGACGGAAAGATTCAACCGTACCCTAGGGGACATGATACCTAAGTATGTTGCCTCAGACCACTCCGATTGGTACCCCATTCTGCCTTTTGTGACGTACGTATATAACACTGCTCCACAGGCAACTACAGGCTTTCGCCACTTTTCCTGTTATATGGCCGAGACCCTTCCACCACACTAGATACCATGCTACCCTACCACCCGGATTTCTCCGAGTCTACGCCTATCACTGAAGCTGCCCGCCGTGCCGAGGAATGCCGTAAGCTTGCCCAGTCGTTTACTACCATCGACCAATAAAGACAAACATCTCGACGTGACGATAACCAGCCGCACCCTAACTTTGTTTCGGACACTCTTGTGTGGCTTTGGGTTCCCGCTGTGCCTACAGGCCTTTCCTCGAAGCTTGTTTCAAAATACCAGGGACCCTACCGCGTTGTCTCGCAGACTTCACCTGTTAACTACATCGTCTAACCCATTACTCCATCCACAGACCAGCACTTTCGGGGTCGTGAAACCGTTCACGTACAGCGGTTGAAACCTTATTACGAACCACTCGTACTCTGTTCACCGTGAGTTGCCAGGATGGCTTCTTTTCAGACGGGGGACGAGGGGGACGAAGTCTAGTGAGGAAGAATGCCCACGACTGCAGCGACATCGACACGTTGGCGCGAGGCACGAGCTCATACTGCCTGGTTGCTGCTGCGACGACGCCCGTATATCCGGCCGGCTCTTGCTGCTTCAGTCCGGATGCTGCCACCGCTTATCGCCTTGCATTTACATTATGGTATATATATATATATATATATATATATATATATATATATATATATATATATATATATATATATATATATATATATTGTAGGGAACTATGCGAACGACGAGGAAGCAGCATGAAACGGCAAGCCACAGCGTTGGTGCACGCGCGCGACCCGAGCTTGCGTTTGTTTTGTATTTTCGGCCTGTTGGCGTTCCTCGCTCTTCTGGCGTTCCTCGGCCTTCCAGTAGGTCTGTACTTAAATAAACTGCGTGACATCTGGTGGAGGTGTGTGGACTCCCGTACAAACCTGGAACTTCGCTCCCGTACGCTTCCCCCTCTACGTGACACGAGTATGGCCACCGAGACGCCTCTCCAGGTGGGACCTTCGACCGTCCATGTCACTTGCGGTGCCGTGTATCCTCAACGAGACCCTCCTATCTTCACGGGCTCAACTGAGTCGGACGTCGAAGATTGGTTGGCAAGGTACCGCAAGGTCGGCGCAAGTAACAAAGGGGACGACCCAAGTAAGCTGGGCTACGTCACATTCTATCTTGCGGACACCGCGCAACTGTGGTTTAACAACCACGCAGCTGACATTACCACGTGGTCTGCATTCAAGAGTGCTATTACGGACGTCTTTGGACGACCTGCGGCACGCAAGCTTCAAGCCGAGCACCGTTTACGTCACCGTGCGCAGCAACCAGGCGAGACCTACACGGGCTACATTGAAGATGTGTTGCATCTATGCAACCGCATCAACTCTACCATGCCTGAGGAAGAAAAAAATCAGGCACATATTGAAAGGCATTGACGACGGCGCCTTTCAGATGTTGCTCGCGAGAAATCCCCCCACAATCGCTGTCCTCGTTTCCCTCTGTCAAAGCTTCGATGAATTGCGTAGGCAGCGCGCGATTGCTCGTCAAGCCCTCACGACGCCAGACACGCTCGCAAGCTTGCACCTAGCTGCCCATCCTACCGATCAGCAGCCGCTGCTTTCGACAATCAAGGACTTCGTCCGCGAAGAGGTAGCGCGCCAGCTGTCACTGCTGCGACTGACACATGAGCCCACGCAAGCTTTGGCACCGGACCTTCAACACGTCATACGCACCCAAGTCGCTGAAGCCCTTCCGCCGGTGCATCAGCAACCACCAGTCACTACGCCTCTCACGTACGCCGCCGTCGCTGCTCGTCCTACGCAACAGCGTATGCCATATGCTCAACCTGCCATGCCACCCTATGTCGTTCCTACAACCCCAATTGCTGCGCCGTATCTTTACGCGAGATCTTCAGCTCCATTTTACCGTCGCTCACACGCTTGGAGGACGCCGGATAATAGGTCCATCTGTTTCGCCTGTGGTATCACTGGACACGTCGCCCGCCACTGTCGCCGAGATCCCCCTGCAGTCGACACCGTGGGCAGGCCAATGGCGTCGTCGTCAAGGACGCCATCAAGGTACACCACTGACGGTCCTCGACCCTACGCAAACCATCGGTCACCATCGCCCCGACGACGCTCCCTGTCACCTATGCGTCGCCGACCTGCTACGTAAGAGCGAAACTAATCGCTGCAGCTTCGGAGACAACAGCTGCATACAATTCGAACTGCTTAAGGCCTCCATCTTTCTCACCGCAAAACGTTATTGACGTCAATGTTGAGGGGACCGCCACACAAGCGCTAATCGACACAGGGGCCGCCGTTTCCATAATCTGTGAGACCTTATGCCGCAAGTTGAAAAAGGTGACGACGCCTCTTTCGGGCTGATGCTCCACACGGCCAACTCGCAGTGCATAGAACCTACAGCTGTGTGCACTGCACGTGTCATTATCCAAGGTGAACTTTATGTCATTGAATTTTTTGTGCTGGCATTATGCTCCCACGAAGTCATTCTTGAATGGGACTTTCTTTCGCGTCCTCGGGCCATCATAGATTGCTCACGTGCAGAAGTTGCCCTTACACCGCTGCCAACCTCTTGTTTGGTGTATTCTCTTCCTGAACCTTACAAACTTGTCGTTGTTGCAGACACGGAAATAGCACCGAGAACATCCACCCTTGAAGCCCTGACCTGTACGGCCACTCCGGCCGGAACTGTTTTGTTCACCCCGTCTGACGTATTTACCCGCCGCCGTAGCCTACACCTGCCCTTTGCCGTACTCACCGTGAAATCCGGTGCTACCACCATGCTCGTCGCGAACTCGCTATCGTCGCCAGTTACCTTACTTCGCGGAGAATGTTTGGGTAACATACAAGACGTTGACTTCTTGCGCCCTCTAGAGTTCGCCGAACACGCACCTCACCTCCAGCTCAATGCTATGACGCCACCTGTGGCCACACTGCCCACGCCAGACTCATTTCAGCCCTCTGTTGCCGCTGAGCCATCGCCGACACAAAGAAAGGAACTCTTGTCCCTTCTTCGAGAGTTCCATTCTGCCTTCGATTGCGCTCAACCATCTTTGGGTCGCACAGCGAACATCTCGCACCACATTGACACCGGTACTCATGCTCCCTTACGCCAACGACCATATCGAGTTTCAGCGGAAGAGCGCCGTATTATCAACGAACAAGTCGACGATATGCTCAAGCGTGGTGTCATCCAGCCATCGCAGAGCCCTAGGTCGTCCCCTGTTGTACTTGTGCGCAAAAAGGATGGGTCTATCCGATTCTGTGTCGACTACCGCCGGCTCAATAAGATAACTCGGAAGGATGTGTACCCGTTGCCACGCATCGACGACGCTCTCGATTGCTTGCAAGAGGCAGAATATTGCCACGTTCCATTTCCCAAGTTTTTGTTATCGTCCCAAAACACCACACGATTCTCAGCGCAAACCGCGCCTGCAGTTTTCAAAAAGGTTCCAGACTGTAGTAGATCATTTCGATAAGATCACGCCCACTGTGCGAATGGTACAGATTGTTCTGGAACCTACGCCACCGCCAGCGATAACGCTAGAACATTCGACGGCAAGAGTATAAAATGCCGACGTGCTTCGCTGCTTGTCAGTTGTTGATCGAAGGCCGACGCTCCGTTCGCCGCTATCAGTCCGAGACTGCTATCTGTGTGAGACTGCTGCTGTAATTGGACTTTCCGTTTACCGGGCACAGGTTCGCCCAAATAAACAGTTAAATCCCAACACGAAGTCTCCTGTCTTCGGCCACGTCACGACCCCGTGACATCTGGTGGAGGTGTTGCTTCGTTCATGTACCGGACGCCCCCGTCAAGCCGTGAACCCAGCCCACGTCGCGGAGAAGACACCGACGCCAACCAAGAGCAGCGAACAAGCCGCCGACAACAAGGGCTACCACCGGAGTACGGGCTTCTACAAGACAAGGCGCAGAAGACCAAAGCCATGACCGCGACTGCAGCGACTGTGACAACCGCAGCGTCCCAGCTCACGATGGTCGTGCATCAACCCAGGGAACCACCAATTTTCCTTGGGTCATCGTTCGAAGACCTGGAGTCCTGGCTAGAAATATACGACCGTGTGGCCGCCCTCAACCACTGGGACCATGACGAAAAGCTGCGTCGTGTGTTCTTCTATTTGGAAGACACTGCAAGGACCTGGCTCGAAAATCGAGAGTCCACGCTCCGAACGTGGGATGTTTTCTGCGGCGCATTCCTGCAAACGTTCGCGAGCGTCGCTCGCAAAGAGAGGGCCGCTGCTCTACTAGAGACCCGGGTTAAGCTACCAAATGAGAAGGTTGGAATTTTCACAGAGGAGATGACCCGCCTATTTCGTCACGCTGACCCAGACATGCCTGAGGAGAAGAAAGTTCGTTTCCTCATGCGAAGGGTCAAACAGGAGCTCTTCGCGGGACTAATGAGGAATCCACCGAACACCGTCCAAGAATTTGTATCCGAGGCGACCACCATCGAAAAAACCCTTGACATGCGCACCAGACAGTATAATCGTCACCTGACTGCAGACTGCGCTGCTGCTCAAGCCAGTAACTCCGGAGACCTGCGTGAACAATCCGAGCGATCGTGCGGGAAGAGCTGCGCAAGCTGTTGCCTTCGGTGCAGCCTCAAGTGGATTCAATCGCCGACATTGTGCGAAAAGAAGTTCGGCAATCGCTTCAAATTCTCCACGCACCGCTGCCCGAGCCGGAAGCTATGAGCTACGCCGCCGCACTGCGCCACAGCGCTCCTCACCGTCCACGCCAAAACGCCGCCCCGTCCTACTTCCGTCGCCAAACACCACCGCCGCCACCACCCCCAACGACGACCTACCGTTCACCAGCGGGCCAGCGGAGTGCGCCGAGGAAAACCGACGTTTGGCGCACCCCTGACCACCACCCACTGTGCTACCACTGCGGCGAGGCCGGGCACACTTACCGTCGTTGCCAGTACCGACAGATGGGACTGCGTGGCTTCGCCGTCGATGCACCACGTCCGCAGCCAGGGGAACGGCCACGTGACATCGCCGACTACCTGACAAAAACTCAATGAACACACCGAAGTCCTTCCCGTTTGCCATCGCCCAGCCGCCGCATGTCACCGCACCCCCGGCAGTGCTCCGGCCCAACGCGGGGCCGGTCTCCTAGCCCGTATCCGGGAAACTAAGGGCAGCAACCGGTGGAGGTGCGGTTGCTGTGTGACGAAATACCGAAGATCCTCCGACGACAACGACGCCGTGACGGAGCTTTCTGAACACAACGCCAACCAGGCAAAGCCTTGACGGCAAAAGCTCACTTACCGAAGGTGGCCTGTCGACGCAACAAGGAAGCAGCGGAACAAGCCCACGCAGCCGTGATCCGACGCCACGCGCTAACTGTAATGCGAGACGGCGAACTAGCGACCTCGACGTTCTTATCGACGGCCACAGTGTGACCGCTCACGTCGATACTGGAGCCGACTATTCTGTCATCAGCGGGTCGTTCGCCGCGAAGCTAAAGAAAGCTAGGACAGCTTGGAAAGGCCCTGAAATCCGCACAGCCGGAGGTCATCTCGTAACGCCTGCAGGAATCTGCACAGCGAGAGTCACCATTAACGGCCATATTTATCCTACAAACCTCGTAGTCCTACAGCGTTGCTCGAGAGATGTCATCCTTGGCATGGACTTCTTATGCCTTCATGGTGCTGTCATCAACCTAAAAACAAAGTCGATAACGTTATCCACAGAAGAAGCACTACCACCGCACACGCCGACAGGACACCATGCCTTGAATGTGCTGGAAGAACAAGTCACCATTCCGCCTCGCTCAAGCGTCATTATTTCAGTCGGCGCTTCTAAATCACCTGACTTGGAAGGCGTCATTGAAGGCAGTCAGCATCTGTTGGTCACCCGAAATATTTGCGTCGCAAGAGGAATTGCAGAGCTGCGGGGAGGCAAAGCAATGGTTATGCTCACAAATTTCAGCAATGAGTACAAACATGTGAACAAAGGAACAACGGTCGCATACATCGAAGAAATTGTCGAAGCCACCAGTGCTTTCGCTCTCGCCGATTCTGCGGAACCTGCTCAGAGGAACCAAGCCCCTCCCATAGCTTTCGACGTCAATCCCAGACTTCCGAACGATAAGCAAGAACAGCTCAAGGCCCTGCTCCTGCAATACGAAGATTGCTTTTCGTCGTCATCGAAAATTCGGCAGACCCCAATCACGAAACATCGCATCATAACCGAAGAAAATGCCAGATCACTCCGCCAAAGTCCGTACAGGGTTTCGACGCGAGAACGTGAGGCCATGAAGAGACAAGTTGATGAAATGCTGCGGGATGACATTATCCAGCCGTCCAAGAGTCCATGGGCATCTCCCGTGGTGTTAGTGAAGAAAAAGGATGGGACCCTACGTTTCTGCGTCGATTATCGCCGCCTGAACAAAATCACAAGAAAGGACGTGTATCCTCTCCCACGAATAGATGACGCACTTGATCGGCTCCATAACGCCAAGTACTTTTCGTCAATGGACCTCAAGACTGGCTATTGGCAAATCGAAGTCGACGAAAGAGACCGAGAGAAGACGGCGCTTATAACACCACACGGCCTCTTCGAGTTTAAGGTGATGCCCTTCGGCCTTTGCTCAGCACCCGCAACTTTTCAACGCGTTATGGATACAGTACTGGCAGGATTGAAGTGGCAGACTTGCCTTGTGTACTTGGACGACGTAGTCGTGTTTTCCTCAAGTTTCGACGAGCATCTTCGGCGCCTTGAAGCTGTACTCCAAGCCATCAAGACTTCCGGACTCACACTGAAGCCAGAAAAGTGCAGATTTGCGTATGAGGAGCTCTTGTTTCTGGGGCACGTTATTAGCAAGTCTGGAGTTCGTCCCGATCCACGGAAAACAGCCGCCATCGCCGACTTCCCACCGCCCACTGACAAGAAAGCCGTGCGCCGATTTCTGGGCCTGTGTGCCTATTATAGGCGGTTCGTGAAAAACTTCGCCCGCATCGCCGATCCTCTCACTAACCTTACCAAGGCCGACGTGGAGTTTAAGTGGGAAACGGCGCAGGAACACGCTTTCCAGGAGCTTAAGCATCCGTTACTTGCCCATTCCGACGAATTCGCCGAGACAGAAATACATACTGACGCAAGCAGCGTAGGTTTTGGCGCCGTTCTTGTGCAGAGGGCTGACGGATTTGAAAGGGTTGTTAGTTACGCCAGCCGATCGCTATCCAAAGCAGAAGCAAATTATTCCACAACAGAAAAGGAGTGCCTCGCCATCATCTGGGCTACGTCGAAATTTCGCCCCTACCTCTACGGCAGGCCCTTCAAAGTTGTGAGCGACCACCACGCATTGTGTTGGCTAGCCACCTCGAAGGACTCTTCAGGTCGCCTCGCACGGTGGAGCCTGAGACTTCAAGAATATGACATTACTGTCATTTACAAGTCCGGCAAAAAACACTCCGACGCCGACTGTCTCTCTCGTGCGCCTGTCGACCAACCGCTACCCGACGACCCGGATGACGACTTTTTCTTAGGAACGATAACTACCAACGACTTCGCTGAACGACAGAGGGCCGACCCGGAACTTAAGGCCCTAATAGAATACCTCGAAGGCAGGACCGCCGAAGTCCCGAAGGTAGTCAAGCGCGCACTTGCGTCGTTCTTTCTACGAAACGGTCTTCTACAAAAGAAAAACTTTTCACCGCTTCGAGCTACGTACCTCCTTGTGGTGCCTTCAGCTCTGCGACCAGAACTCCTGCAGGCCCTGCACGACGATCCGACGGCAGGGCACCTCGGTGTTTCTCGCACGCTCGCGAGGATACAAGAAAGGTACTACTGGCCACGTCTTACCACCGATGTCACTCGTTATGTGAGAACATGCCGGGACTGTCAGCGACACAAGACACCGCCGACAAGGACAGTGGGACTTCTGCAGCCAATTGATCCACCTTGCCGACCTTTCCAGCAGATTGGTATGGACCTACTGGGGCCGTTCCCGACGTCGGCTTTCGGAAACAAGTGGATCGTGGTAGCTACCGACTACCTCACCCGCTACGCCGAGACAAAAGCCCTGCCAAAAGGCAGTGCATCCGAGGTAGCTAAGTTCTTCGTCGAAAATATCGTCCTACGTCACGGCGCCCCGGAGGTCCTTATCACCGACAAAGGAACGGCATTCACTGCCGACTTAACTCAAGCGATCTTGGCATACAGCCAAACCAACCACCGCCGGACGACAGCGTACCACCCACAGACCAACGGCCTCACCGAGCGGCTTAACAAGATGATCGCCGACATGCTGTCAATATACGTCGATGTCGAACACAAGACGTGGGACGCCATTCTTTCGTATGTGACCTTCGCATACAACACGGCGGTGCAGGAGACGACGCAGATATCTCCATACAAATTGGTCAACGGAAGGAGCCCGGCAACGACGCTCGATGCCATGTTACTCAACGTCACCGACGAAGAAAACCTCGATGTGAGCGAATACCTCCAACGCGCCGAAGAAGCCCGACAACTTGCGCGTCTCCGTATCAAGAATCAACAGACGACCGACAGCCACCGTTACAACCTTCGACGACGCTTCGTGGAATACCAGCCCGGTGAACGTGTTTGGGTGTGGACGCCGATACGCCGACGTGGAGTAAGTGAAAAGCTTCTGCGACGGTACTTCGGACCATACAGGGTGGTTCGATGTCTCGGCCCATTTGATTACGAGGTTGTCCCCGACGGCATCACGAACTCTCAACGACGCCGATTGCGACCTGAAGTCGTCCATGTCGCGCGCCTCAAGCCGTTTCATGCACGTTAACAAACTGAACCAGTGTTTTTTGTATTATTGTTGTATCGTAATTTATTCATTGTACTTTCTTGAATTATTATTGTACTTTCATCTTTAGTTAAAGCATCGGGACGATGCCTTTTTTTAGAGGGGGGCAATGCCACGTTCCATTTCCCAAGTTATTGTTATCGTCCCAAAACACCACACGATTCTCAGCGCAAACCGCGCCTGCAGTTTTCGAGAAGGTTCCAGACTGTAGTAGATCATTTCGATAAGATCACGCCCACTGTGCGAACGGTAACGATTGTTCTGGAACCTACGCCACCGCCAGCGATAACGCTAGAACATTCGACGGCAAGAGTATAAAATGCCGACGCGCTTCGCCGCTTGTCAGTTGTTGATCGAAGGCCGACGCTCCATTCGCCACTCTCAGTCCGAGACTGCTATCTGTGCGAGACTGCTGCTGTAATTGGACTTTCCGTTTACCGGGCACAGGTTCGCCCAAATAAACAGTTAAATCCCAACACGAAGTTTCCTGTCTTCGGCCACGTCACGACCCCGTGACAATATTTCTCCTCTTTAGATTTACGCTCAGGATATTGGCAAGTTCCAATGGCTGATTCTGACCGATCGAAGACTGCATTTGTAACACCTGATGGGCTGTATGAGTTTAACGTCATGCCGTTTGAACTCTTCAACGCCCCAGCTACCTTCAAACGGATAATGGACACCATACTTCGCGGCTACAAGTGGAACACGTGCCTTTGCTACCTAGACGACATCGTCGTTTTTTCTCGCGACTTTTCAACTCACCTTGTTCATCTTCGTGCTATTCTCACGTGTCTCACCTCTGCTGGCCTTCAACTTAACTTCAAGAAGTGCCATTTTGCCACACGTCAGCTCACTGTACTGGGTCACGTCGTCTGCAAAGAGGGTGTTCTGCCGGATCCGGCGAAACTCCGCGCCGTGGCCGACTATCCGAAGCCCAATTCCATCAAGAAGCTTCGAATTTTTATCGGCCTGTGCTCATACTTTCGTCGATTTGTGCGCAACTTCTCTTCCATCATCGCGCCTCTTAACAACCTGTTGACAACTTCCAAAGGCATTTCTGCTTGGTCAAAACAGTGCGACGAATCCTTCACCGCGCTTCGGCGGTTATTACTATAACCTCCAATACTACGTCATTTTGACCCTGATGCGCCTACGGAGGTCCACACCGACGCCAGTGGTGTCGGTCTTGGTGCTGTATTGGCTCAACGAAAACCAGGGTACCAAGAATGCGTTCTCGCTTACGCGAGTCGAACCCTCCAGAAAGCCGAGTGTAATTATTCCGTCACGGAAAAAGAGTGCCTCGCAATTGTCTGGGCTTTGACTAAGTTCCGCCCATACCTTTATGGCCGCCCTTTCGAAGTCGTCACGGACCACCACGCTCTATGCTGGCTATCATCGCTCAAAGACCCGTCGGGGCGCCTTGGTCGTTGGGTGCTTCGCCTACAGGAATACGACATTCGTGTTGTATACCGATCCGGCCGCAAGCACTCCGACGCTGATGCGCTATCCCGCTCGCCGCTAACGGCTGACCCAACCCCCTCGTCACCTTCTTCAGCTGTCATAACACCAATCTACTTCAGAGACATGGCATCGGAACAACGCAAAGATGTGTGGATTTCCCAACTCCTCGCCTTTCTGACTGATCCGTTAGCTAATTTGGTCTCAAGAACTATCCGCCGTCAAGCCACACATTTCGCTATTCGAGACGACCTACTCTATCGGCAGAATTACACGTCTGAAGGTTGGAAGTGGCTGTTAGTGATACCCAACCACATGCGCTCGGAAATCTGTACTGCTTTCCACAACGACCCGCAAAGCGCTCACGCGGGCGCTCTCAAAATGTACAACCGTTTACCTCAGCGGTACTACTGGCGCGGCATGTACACATTTGTCCGCAAGTACGTACGTGCTTGTACTGCATGCCAGCGACGTAAAGTCCATCCTCAACGCCCTGCCGGTACACTTCAGCCTCTGCCTTGTCCAGCGCGTCCGTTTGACCGCGTCGGTATCGACTTATACGGAACACTTCCCACGTCGTCTTCTGGAAATAGGTGGATAATTGTCGGCGTGGACCACCTCACGCGTTACGCGGAGACGGCAGCACTACCCGCAGCAACCGCGAGGGAAGTTGCGTTTTTCATCCTGCGCAACTTTGTTCTTCGCCATGGTGCTCCCCGCGAACTTTTGAGCGACCGGGGGCGTGTTTTCTTGTCTGACGCCATTCAAGCGTTGCTCGCTCAGTGCAACATGGTTCATCGCATGACGACAGCATATCACCCGCAGACGAATGGCCTCACAGAACGATTTATTCGCACTCTCGGTGATATGTTGACGGTGTACGCAGCTTCAGACCAGACCAATTGGGACACTGTCCTTCCATTCGTCACGTATGCGTATAACACCGCTACGCACGCGACAACAGGGTTCTCCGCTTTCTTTCTGTTGTACGGACGCAAACCATCCTGCACGCTGGACACTATCCTCCCATACACGCCCGACTCCTGTGAGTACACTGCAATTTTTGATGTTGCCAGGTACGCAGAAGATTGCAGACGATTGGCCCGTTCACTGACAACCGAGGACCAAGGCGACCAGAAGCTACGGCATGACACCGACCGACATCTCTCTACTTTCGCGACTGGTGCTCTCGTTTGGCTCTGGATTCCACCGAGCACTCCTGGCCTTTCGTCGAAATTACTGGCACGATACCACGGGCCCTACCGCATTCTCGCCCGTACGTCACCAATCAATTAGGAGATTGAGCCTTTCACACAGTCTCATGACTTACGCCGTCGTGGCCAAGAAATTGTGCATGTGAGTCACCTGAAGCCGTATTAGGACCCCGTTATAGTGACTTCGCCTTAAGTCGCCAGGTTGGCTACGCTATTCATGGGGGCCAATGTAGGAAACTATGCGAACGACGACGAAGCAGCATGAAACGGCAAGCCACAGCGTTGGTGCACGCGCGCGACCCGAGCTTGCGTTTGTTTTGAATTTTCGGCCTGTTGGCGTTCCTCGCTCTTCTGGCGTTCCTCGGCCTTCCAGTAGGTCTGTACTTAAATAAACTGCGTGACAATATATATATATATATATATATATATATAAATATATATATATATATATATATATATATATATATATATATATATATATATATATATATATATATATAAATATATATATATATATATATATATTAAAACAGGTGTACGTCGAGAAAGGTTCAGACGCAGCTTGGCAAAATGTGCTTTATCAGGCAGGTCTGGCTAATGGCGAGCGGCGTGCGCGAGCTACTACTGCAGTCACTGATCATCATTGTCTTCTTCATTACCAGCAGAGCGTCCGTTATTCAGATTCATTACAATTACTGCCCGCGAAATAACGAGCCATCCTGGCGACCTACGGACAAGTAAACACGGGAGGGTCGTAGCAGGGCTTAAGTCTCCAGACGTGGACAATTTCGTGGCCACGACGACGTTGTTCAGAAGATGGTTTCAGCGGTTAAATGAGGTACTTCACTGGTGACGTTTTTTGTAGCACACGATATGAGCCGTGATATTTGGGGACCAACTTGGTAGAAAGGCAAGGTGTAGCAGAAGGGACATGCAACCAGACAAGTGAACTTGGATCGTAGGAAGTAGTGTTATTTGATGCGTCATGGTGGTGCTTATGGCGTCCTTGGTCTTGGGTTGTGAATGATCTTGCCAGTTGGCGAAATCTTCAGCATATGTAGTGGCTTGAGATAAAGTCGTGGACTCTGAGGAATCACGTTTGTACGAAAGAATGGTGTCCATAGTGCAAGAAGGTTTGCGTCCGTAAAGGAGGAAAAAAGAAGAGAACCCAGTAGTGCTTTGAATGGCGGTATTATAAGCGAACGTGATAAACGGGAGCACTCTGTCCCAATTGGAGTGGTCTGATGAGATATACATAGACAGCATGTCACCAAGGGTGCGGTTGAAGCGCTCTGTCATTCCATTGGTCTGGGGATGATAGGCGCATGTAGTGCGGTGAACGACGTGGCACTCACGCAGCGATGCTGTGATGACGTCTGACAAGAATACGCGACCACGATCGCTCAGTAACTCTCGAGGTGCTCCATGACGTAAGACGATGTTGTGAAGAACGAAAGTCGCAACGTCTTTTGCTGTAGACGAGGGAATGGATGAAGTTTCGGCATACCGCGTGAGATGGTCGACGGCAACTATGATCCAGCGGTTACCGTCAGCAGTGTTGGGAAGGGGACTATAGATATCGATGCCGACGCGGTCGAATGGTCAGGAGGGGCATGGTAAGGGTAACTAAGTATTGCTGGCGTGATAAGGGGGAGTTTTTCATCTCTGGCACGTCGAGCAGGCCCGAAAGTATTGTCGTATAAAACGTTACATGCCACGCCAGTAATATCGGAGACGTATGCGAGAATAAGTCTTCAGGAAACCTGCGTGGCCACATTGGGGGTCGTCATGAAACGTGGAACAAATTTCGGATCGCAGATGACGTGGAATCACGAGTAGCCACAGACGTCCGCTGGGTGCGTAGTTGCATCGGTACAGCATGTCGTCGCGAGTGGCGAAGTGCTCGACTTGCCGACGCAACGTGCGAGAAGGGGGGAGAAGCCGTCCGCCCAGCCAGGATGTCTAGAATCGAAGCGACCCAAGGGTCCTTGCGTTGCTCAGATGGCATGTCGGCGATGTTGACGGCAGTGGCATCTCAAGTTAGACTTTCGCAGCGGTCCGGGTCAGGGGGTAGGGGCGAATGGGAAAGGGCGTCTGCGTCCGAATGTTTCCGGCTGGAGCGATAGACCACGCGAATATTATATTCTTGGAGGCGTAATGCCCATCGGGTGAGGCGACCACTTGGATCCTTCAGTGACGACAACCAGCAGAGGGCGTGGTGGTCAGTCACGACGTCAAAAGGGTGCCCGTACACATGAGGTCGAAATTTCTCTATCGCCCAAATAATGGCGAGACATTCTTTTTCAGTGACGGAATAGTTGATTTTGGCTTTTCTAAGAGTTCGGCTTGCGTAGGCAACCACGTACTCTTGGAAGCCGTCTTTCTTCTGTGCAAGAATAGCGCCTAGCCCGACACCACTAGCGTCGGTGCGGATCTCTTTGGGTGCCGATGGGTCGTAGTGTCGCGGAATAGGCGGCGACGTGAGGAGGCGGCGCAGTTTATTGAAAAAATCGTCACAGGTGGCAGACTAGGCTGAAAGGTCTCTAGAGCCGGCGTGGAGCTTGGTCAAAGAAGCAATGATCGTCGCGAAATTGCGGACGAAGCGCCGGAAGTA
Organism: Rhipicephalus microplus; assembly: GCF_043290135.1. NCBI lineage: Eukaryota > Metazoa > Arthropoda > Arachnida > Ixodida > Ixodidae > Rhipicephalus > Rhipicephalus microplus. The sequence continues at coordinate 72,049,868 of NC_134700.1, forward strand.
AGAGCAAAGGCCTATGAAGCTTCGGAGATCTTTCATGGTGGTCGGTTTGTGAAACGCTGAAACGGCTGTAAGTTTGGCAGGGTCAGGAAGAATGCCGTCTTTTGAAGCCACGTGGCCAAGGATGGTAAGCTTTCGAGCGGCGAAATGGCACTTCTTCAGATTCAGTTGTAGCCCCGCGGCAGAAATACACGCGAGGACTTTCTCGATGCGGGTTAAATGTGTTGCGAAATCAGTTGAAAGACGACAATGTCATCTAAATAACAAAAGCAAACGTTCTATTTGCGGCCTCGAAGGATAGATTCCATCATTCGCTCGAAAGTAGCTGGCGCGTTGCAGAGGCCGAAGGGCATGACTGTGAATTCGTAAAGCCCGTCGGGCGTGATGAAAGCTGTTTTTTCGCGATCGGCCTCTGCCATGGGTACCTGCCAGTATCCTGAGCACAGATTTAAAGAAGAGAAAAATTCGGCTCCCTGTAGGCAGTCCAAGGCATCGTCATTGCGTGGCAGCGGATAGCCATCCTTGCGCGTGATTCGGTTGAGACGTCGGTAGTCCACGCAAAACCTGATAGATCCGTACTTCTTCTTCACCAACACAATTGGAGAGGCCCAGGGACTGCTTGACGGTTCGATTATGCCACGTGTCAGCATGTCGTCAACCTGTTCATTGATGGCACGGCGTTCGGTAGTTGACACACGATATGGACGCTGCCGCAATGGCATCTCTTGACCGGTATCTATACGGTGAACAACAGATGACGCTCGATCTAAGGAAGGCTGATTGTGCTCAAACGAGGCTTTCTGCGATGTTGGCTTAGGCATTGACTTTGTCTTTGCTTCTTTAATTGCTGTTGTTTCTTACCATCTTTCAGCCACAAGTGTACTCGTGAGGAGGTTTCACTTGATCGTTGTTCTTGTTCGAGTAGCCGTTGTAGTTCGTGGAGTTGCCCTTGTTGAACTTGCTTGTTTTGTTGCGAATGTTTTTATTTATTTATTTATTTATACAATACTGCAGACCGTATTTGAGTCCAAGCAGGAGGGCAAATACATGAATATATATATATATATATATATATATATATATATATATATATATATATATATATATATATATATATATATATATATATATATATATATATATATATATATATATTGTAATGAAGACGACGATGATGATCGGTGGATGCAGTAGTAGCTCGCGCACGCCGCTCGCCATTAGCCAGACCTGCCTGATAAAGGACGTTTTGCCAAGCTACGTCTGAACCTTTCTCGACGTACAACGCCTCTATTTTAAGTGGTGAAGGAGCCGGGGTTCCCATCAACCAGGAACTTCGCAATCGGTCGCTACCCTCACCGTTCACCATGAATGCTCCTGGCTCTTCTCAAGCTGCCTTACCAACGACAGTGTACTCTACTGGCGCACCTCGGCAACGCGACCCACCAATTTTTCGCGGCGACAACGAACAAGACGTCGAGGACTGGCTCGTCGAGTACGAAATCGTAAGCGCTTCCAACAAGTAGAACGCCTGTGACCAGCTCACAAACGTGCGCTTTTACCTCGCTGATGTGGCCAGCCTCTGGTTCAAGAACCACGAAGGCGAAATTACCCATTGGTCCGCCTTCAAGACCACCATCGCCGCGGTCTTCGGTCGTCCCGCCGTGCGCCGGCTTCGCGCGAAACAGCGTCTCCGTAGTCGAGTCCAGCGCAGGGACGAGACCTTTACGAGTTACATTGAAGATATCTTGTCTCTTTGCAAGCGTGTCGATGAATCCCTAACCGAACGCGACAAAATCAAGCACATCACAAAGGAGTTGACGACGACCCCTTCCAGATGCTCGTCGCTAGAAATTCACAGACCGTCACCGATGTTGTCCAGCTCTGTCAGGAGTACGACGAGTTACGTAAGCAGCGTGTCTCGACGCGCAGGGCCGCAGAAGATACGGCTGAAGTTTCCGCCCTCGTACACGACGTCGCTGCTGATCACACTGTCTTACTGCCCCAAATCAAACAATTCATTCGTGAGGAAGTTGCGCGTCAGCTTTCTCTTGTGGCCGAAGCATCCGCGCCAGTGACCTCGTTAGACCCACGTCTACGCCAGGTCATCGAGACACAGGTCACGCAGGCACTGCCTCCATCGCCATCTGTCCCTACGCCGCTGACCTACGCTGCCGTCGTTGCTAGACCCCCAGCCCCACCTATCTCTGGCGCATACCGGGCACCGAGTCCTCCTACCCTACGACGCTGCCTACATACACGGCACCCCCTCCCATTTCGCCCACTGCACCTTCTGTCATTAACCCATGGCGCACCTTGGATAATCGACCCATCTGTTTCGCATGCGTTTTCGTGGGACATATAGCACGCTACTGTCGCCGTCGCAACTTCCAGCCTCCAGACCATGGGAATTCTGCAAATTACCAGGCTGCCCAGAATCACCAGCGACCATCTTCTTCTATCACCGACTCATTGTCCCCACGACGCCCCGTCGATTCTCGCCGGTCATTACCTCCCCGTCGCCGATCTGTCTCCCCGATGCTTCGGCGCACGAGCCCCGCTCGAGAGGAAAACTGACAGCCGCAGTTCCGGACACAAGAACTGCGTCGTCGTCGAACTTTCTAAGACCTCCTCTTTGTCCGACCAACGAAATTGATGTGCTCGTAGAAGGTGTTGCTGTACGTGCACTTGTCGACACAGGCGCCATCGTTTCTGTAATTAGTGAAAAACTGTGTCGCGATTTGAGAAAAGTTACAACGCCGCTTACGAATCTTGCTCTGTGTACAGCCACCTCCCATTGAATCGCGCCAACAGCTCAATGCACAGCACGCGTTCTTATTCAAGATGTTTGGTACGCCGTCAGCTTTGTTGTTCTCCCACGTTCATTTTACGACGTCATACTAGGATGGGATTTCCTTTCTACCTATCAGGCCCTCGTCGACTTCGCTCGTGCTGAACTCACGTTGACGAATCCGTGCCTTGATATCGACCACCACAGTCCCTCGAAAGTGTTTGCCGCAGCTGACGTCCGCATCGCGCCGTTGTCTGCTGTCCTAGTGCCTGTGTTTCCCCTGCTGCCACTAACTCGACGCTCCTGTTCCAACCAACTATAGCTAGTGTGGAACACCGAACCATCGTCCTCCCATTTGCCGTCATCAACTTTTCCAATGGTTCGGCGGTACTTTATGCGTGCAATGTTTCTGCTTGTCCGTACATCCTGCTACGCAGTGAGTATCTGGGAAGCCTCGAGATCTTAAATTGTATTTTCGAAGACCCGATCCATCCAAACAAGCCATTTTTACCGACTTGTGCCATTACACCCGCAACTGACGCCAATGAACCTATGGATGTATTCCGCAAGTCCATTGATTGTAACCTCACGCCTGGGCAGCAGAAACAGCTGATCAAGCTCCTACACCGTTTTCGAGCCTCGTTTGACTACAATCAGCCTTCCTGAGGTCGACCGTCATCTGTTGTTCACCGTATTGATACCGGTCAAGAGATGCCATCACGGCAGCGTCCATATCGTGTGTCAACTACCGAACGCCGTTTCATCAATGAACAGGTTGACGACATGCTGACACGTGGCATAATCGAACCGTCAAGCAGTCCCTGGGCCTCTCCAGTTGTGTTGGTGAAGTAGAAGTACGGATCCATTAAGTTTGGCGTGGACTACCGCCGTCTCAGCCGAATCACGCGCAAGGATGTCTATCCGCTGCTACGCATTGACGATGCCTTGGACTGCCTACAGGGAGCCGAATTTTTCTCTTCTTTAGCTGTGCGCTCTGGATACTGGCAGGTACCCATGGCAGAGGCCGATCGTGAAAAAACTGCTTTCATCACGCCCGACGGGCTTTACGAATTCACAGTCATGCCTTTCGGCCTCTGCAACGCGCCAGCTACTTTCGAGCGGATGATGGACTCTATCCTTCGAGGCCTCAAATGGAACGTTTGCCTTTGTTATTTAGATGATATTGTCGTTTTTTCAACTGATTTGGCAACCCATTTAACCCGCCTCGAGAAAGTCCTCGCGTGTATTTCTGCTGCGGGGCTGCATTTGAATCTGAAGAAGTGCAATTTCGCCGCTCGAAAGCTTACGATCCTTGGCCACGTGGTTTCAAAAGACGGTATTCTTCCTGACCCTGCCAAACTTACAGCCGTTTCAGCGTTTCCCAAACCGACCACCATGAAAGAGCTCCGAAGGTTCATAGGCCTTTGCTCTTACTTCCGGCGCTTCGTCCGCAATTTCGCGACGATCATCGCTCCTTTGACCAAGCTCCTCGCCGGCTCTAGAGACCTTTCAGCCTGGTCTGCCACCTGTGACGACTCTTTCAATGAACTGCGCCGCCTCCTCACGTCGCCGCCTATTCTGCGACACTACGACCCATCGGCACCCACAGAGATCCACACCGACGCTAGTGGTGTCGGGCTAGGCGCTATTCTTGCACAGAAGAAAGACGGCTTCCAAGAGTACGTGGTTGCCTACGCAAGCCGAACTCTTAGCAAAGCCGAAACCAACTATTCTGTCACTGAAAAGGAATGCCTCGCCATTATTTGGACGATAGAGAAATTTCGACCTTACGTGTACGGGCGCCCTTTTGACGTCGTGACTTACCACCACGCCCTCTGCTAGTTGTCGTCACTGAAGGATCCAAGCGGTCGCCTCGCCCGATGGGCATTACGCCTCCAAGAATATAATATTGCCACTTGGCCGCTAGTTACGGCGAGCGCAAGCCATGGCTGCCTGCGAGAATGGAAGACGATGTTCTGGGGCAGCGCGTGCTCTTGCCAGTTGTTTATTATTGAAGCAGCCACCTTGCCAGTTTTCGGTGCGTCTCCCCGCCGGCTCAGTTCTTCCTAGTTGAAGACCTTTTGTAGCTCGTGACAACTGGTGGAGCTGCTGGGTAACCCCAAGCCGATGTTCCAAACGCTTCCAGGTAGCCCTGTACCTGCAGTGACAACACCTGTCCACCGCTCAAGCCGAAGACTCCGAGGACTACCTCCTGAGCGTGGACCTCTTCCTGAGATGACGTCTGTCACACCAACGAACGCTATGGAAGGCGCTGCAGCCTCCAATGCGCAGGAAAGCGGTGCGACCACGCATCATACGCTGTGGAAGCCACGTGTGCCGAAGGTGTTTCACGGTTCCGTCTTGGAGGATGTCGAAGACTGGCTGGCCCAGTTCGAACGGGTTTCGGATTACAATGGTTGGACCGACTTCGACAAAATCAGGAACGTGTATTTCAGCTTGGAGGACGGCGCTCGTACTTGGTACGAAAACCATGAGCCTTTTCCCTCGTGGAGCGTCTTTCGGCGATACCTGCTGGCAAGTTGGGCCAATCCCGATCGCCGCGAACGAGCCGAGCGAGAGATTCAGTCGCGCCTCTAAATGCCGAATGAAAGCGTCATGATGTACGTCGAGGACATGACAAGCGTCTTTCGTCGAGCTGACCCCGACATGGCAGAAAAAAAGAAGGTCCGTCATTTAATGCGAGGAGTGAAGGAGCAGCTTTTCGCTGGTTCCATTCGCTGTCTCCCAAAGACCGTGGCGGAATTTTCGACCGAAGCCACAACCATGGAGCAAGTGCTGCAGCAGCGCTCTACTGTGTACGACCGGCAAGTGAGTGCCGCTTCGTCAATAGGTCAGATCGGAGGTGCGGCAGGCAACATCAACATCGAGTCTCTTTGCGATCTCATTCGATCGGTGGTGCGCGACTAACTACGAAAGATTCAGTACCAGTCCCAACCTACTGCAGGGTCTATTTGCAGCCTTGTCAGAAACGAAGTACGACAGGCTCTCCAAGTTCCGCCTTCCAGCTATGTCCCACCTGTCCCGGCGGAGCCACGTCGTGCATCATACGCAGAAGCTGTAAGCCGATATATTCCTGCTTTACCGCGCTTCGTTAATCCTATGCATCAGGATGCACTTCCTTCGCTGCACTTCGAAAATCGGCAGCCACTTCCCAGAAAATCCGACGTATGGCGCACACCAGACAGACGGCCACTGTGTTACCACTGTGGTGAAGCTGGACATGTGTACCGGGAATGTCCCTACCGTCGGCTCGGACTGCAGGGTTTTGCTGTCGACGCACCACGGCCGAGATTTGGCGAAAGACCGAGAGCTATTCAAGATTACCTCTCACAGCAGCGCATGCCACTGTGGCGGCAGTCACGGTCCCCATCCCCAAGGCGATCTTCTCCGAATTTTTGGAGCCTCCAAGGAGCGGTTCCAGCGCGCTCGCCAAGCCCTAGGCGGAACAACTAACGACAGCGACCTTCGGGGGCGAGGCCGCTGACACTCGACGCAAGCAAGGCCTCCCACCGACGCAAGCACGAACACGGAGCGATTCCCCGACGACAGCGACGAAAGCCAGAAGCAGATTTTCTCTGGATATACATGTGGTAGTCGACGGTCACCACGACGTTAGTGCGTTATTGGACACAGCTACGGACTACGCGATCATAAGCGGGAAACTAGCAGCGCACATAAAGAAAGTTGTAACGCCTTGGTACGAAGCACAAATTCGTACTGCCGGCGGGCACATAGTCACCCCAATCGGCATGTGCACTATCAGAGTGAGCATTCGGGGACGTACGTTTCTCGCCAGCTGCCTCGTACTTCGTGACTGTTCCCGAGACCTAATCCTCGGAGTCGACTTTTTGCGGGAGCACGGCGCTATTATCGATCTTCGAGAGCGTACCGTGACGTTTTCGACAGCTGGATCCTCCGACATCCCTGACGACATCCGTGACAGCACGCTTCGCATTTCTGCCGACAGCATCACGTTGCCTTCGCGTTCAAGCGTCCTAGTTGATGTGGTGTCTGACAAGTTACGGGATGGTGAGGTTGTCGCCGAAGGCAACTTGACGCTTTTGTTCGCGCTAGGTATCTGCGCTGCACGCAGCCTCGTCATGCTTTATGACGGACGCTCTGCCCTACTTGTGACTAATTTTAGTAACGAGTACCGGCGCCTGTTTCATGACACCGCCATCGCTTTCGCCTACCCTATCGCAGACGTTTCTGAATGCTTCGCATTTATATCCCAACGACGGGCTTCGACCGACACCAAGCGACGTGACTTCACTACTTGGAAAAGTCGATATCAACTCGACCCTCTCGGAACAACAACAGACCGAGCTACGTGAACTGCTATATCAATTTAAAGAGTGCTTCGCGTCCACCACGAAGGTTCGTCAGACACCGATCGCCAAACATCGAATAATTACGTATACCGATGCCTCGCCCATAAAACAACACCCTTACCGCGTTTCGGCAAAGGAACGTGACGTTATAAATACTAAAGTCAAAGAGGTGTTGCAACATGACATTATCCAACTTTCGAAAAGTCCCTGGTCATCTTCGGTCGTGCTCGTGAAGAAAAAAGATGGATCACTGCGCTTTTGCGTGGACTACAGAAAACGTAACAGCGTGACTAAAAAAGGCATCTATCCGCTGCCTCGCATCGACTATTTCCTCGACAGACTGCGGCGAGCCAAGTATTTTTTATCGATAGACTTGAAAAGTGGCTACTGGCAGATCGACGTTGATTAACGAGATCGTGAAAAAACCGCCTTCGTTACACCGGATGGTTTATATGAATTCAAAGTGCTTCCCTTCGGCCTCTGTTCTGCACCTGCGACATTCCAGAGAATGATGGACACTGTTCTTACCAGTCTAAAGTGGCACACATGCTTAGTTTACCTCGATGATGTTGTCGTGTTTTCTTCCACCTTTGAGGAGCACCTGAAGCGTCTGCAGACTGTGCTGGAAGGGCTCCGCTCTGCTAACCTGGCACTGAAGCCAGAAAAATGCCACTTCGGTTACAAGGAACTTAAGTTTCTCGGCCATGTTGTCAGTGCGGATGGTATTCGACCAGACCCTGACAAAAGTACCGCCGTGGCCTCGTTTTCTGTTCCACGTGATAAGAAGGCAGTGCGTCGCTTTCTGGGGCTCTGCGCGTACTACCGCCGCTTTATAGCCAATTTTTCTAGCATTGCTGAACCACTCACTAGACTCACTCGTGAAGATGTTCCATTCGTCTGGGAGGAAGAACAGGACGCAGCTTTCTCTGAACTACAGGAGCGTTTGCAGACACCACCAATCCTCGCTCACTTTGACCAAGATGCTGATACTGAAATTCATACTGACGCCAGCAACGTGGGTCTTGGTGCTGTCCTCGTACAACAACAAGAGGGCACAGAGCGAGTGATAGCGTACGCTAGCCGCACTCTTTCCCGCGCCGAGGTCAACTACTCCACGTCAGAGAAAGAGTGCCTCGCTGTTGTATGGGCCACTATGAAATTTAGGCCTTACCTTTACGGACGCCACTTCAAGGTAGTGACCGACCATCATTCGTTGTACTGGTTAGCCAACCAACGGGACCCGTGTGGGCGACTGGCACGATGGAGTCTTCGTCTGCAGGAATACGATTTCACGATCGCTTACAAATCGGGCCGCAAGCACGAAGATGCTGATTCATTATCCCGCGCACCTGTCGAAGTTTGTGGCAATGACACCGAGGATGACGATGGTTTCCTTGGGGCCCTTACTACAACAGATCTGATTACGCGACAGCGTGCGGACGATAAAATTCGCGCAGTTATCGAAAACCTTGAAGGACGCAACTCGTCCATACTTAGATGTATTTCTCGAAGTCTGTCATCGTTCTGTCTGCGAGATGGGGTCCTGTATAAGAAAAACTCCAACGGCAATGATAGAACCTATCTTCTAGTCGTGCCAACAGACATGCGTGACGACATTCTTCTTGCCTGCCATGATGAGCCCACATCTGGCCACTTAGGTTCCTCTCGAACTCTCGCTCGAGTTCGACAAGCATACTACTGGCCTAAGCTTTCTGCATCAGTTAAGCGATACGTGAAAAGCTGCCGGGAATGTCAACGCCGCAAATCCCCGCCACTAAAGTCCGCGGGGCTTCTTCAACCAATAGAACCACCCAGAGAGCCATTTGATCAAATAGGAATGGATTTACTGGGGCCCGTTTCACTATCATCTGCCGGCAACAAGTGGATCGTAGTAGCCACTGACTATTTGACGAAGTACGCCGAAACAAAGGCACTACAACGCGCTACTGCTTCCGACGTCGCCCAATTCTTTATGGACCAGATCGTTCTTCGCCATGGCGCCCCGTCGTGCGTAATCACAGACAGAGGAACAGCATTCACGGCCCAGCTCATTCATGACGTATTCAAGCTCAGCTACACGAGCCATCGCAAGACCACGGCATATCATCCACAGAGCAACGGCTTGACAGAGCGACTCAACAAGACCATCACTGACATGTTATCTATGTACGTAGATGTCCAGCATAAGACCTGGGACCAGGTGCTATCGTACGTCACATTCGCGTACAATACTTCCGTCCAGGAAACTACTCGATTCACGCCTTTCCGTCTTGTCTATGGACGTGAAGTCCAGACCATGCTGGATGCGATGCTTCCACACAATTGCGATGCTTTGATCACTCCTGATGCCGTGCAGCTTACCCAGTACGCCGAAGAAGCACGCCAGTTAGCACGCCTACACATTACGCACCAGCAAAGTACAGACGCATGCCGCTACAATGCTCGCCATCGACAAGTTGAATATCATCCAGGCGATCAAGTTTGGGTGTGGACTCCGGTTCGATGCAAGGGATTGTCTGAAAAACTGCTAAGTCGCTACTTCGGACCATACAAAGTCTTGCGACGCGTGAGCGATATGAACTACGAGGTAGTCCCTGACGACGCCTTCTCACCACGACGGCGAAGGCACTCCTCAGAGATTGTCCACGTGGTGCGCCTGAAGCCGTACTTCACGCGGTAGTGCGACTGCGCATGAACCATATCGCTGTTTTTGTGTATGCGCATATTTTCTTTTGGTTCGCCCCGACTTTGCCTTTGTACTTTCCGAGCATCAGAGTGATGCCTTTTTTTTTTCTCAGAGCGGGAATAATGCCACTTCGCCGCTAGTTACGGCAAGCGCAAGCCATGGCTGCCTGCGAGAATGGAAGACGATGTTCTGGGGCAGCGCGTTTTCTGGCCAGTTGTTTATTATTGAAGCAGCCATCTTGCCAGTTTTCGGTGCGTCTCCCCGCCGGCTCAGTTCTTCCTAGCTGAAGACCTTTTGTAGCTCGTGACAATATTCGCGTGGTCTATCGCTCCGGCCGGAAACATTCGGACGCAGACGCCCTATCGCGTTCGCCTCTACCCCCTGACCCGGACTGCTGCGAAAGTCTAACCTATGATGCCACTGCCGTCACCATTGCCGACTTGCCATCTGAGCAACGCAAAGACCCTTGGGTTGCTTCGATTCTAGACATCCTGGCTGGGAGGACGGCTTCCCCCCCTTCTCGCACGTTGCGTCGGCAAGTCGAGCACTTCGCCACTCGCGACGACGTGCTGTACCGACGCAACTACGCACCCGGTGGACGTCAGTGGCTATTCGTGATTCCACGTCATCTGCGATCCGAAATTTGTTCCACGTTTCATGACGACCCCCAATGTGGCCACGCAGGTTTCCTGAAGACTTATTCTCGCATACGTTTCCGATATTACTGGCGTGGCATGTACCGTTTCATACGACAATACGTTCGGGCCTGCTCGACGTGCCAGACACGAAAAACTCCCCCTTATCACGCTAGCGGTACCTTGCTATCCTTACCATGCCCATCCCGACCATTCGACCGCGTCGGCATCGATATCTATGGTCCCCTTCCCAACACTGCTGACGGTAACCACTGGATCATAGTTGCCGTCGACCATCTCACGCAGTATGCCGAAACTTCATCCCTTCCCTCGTTTACAGCAAAAGACGTTGCGACTTTCGTTCTTCACAACATCGTATTACGTCATGGAGCACCTCGGGAGTTACTGAGCGATCGTAGTCGCGTATTCTAGTCAGACGTCATCACAGCATTCCTGCGTGAGTGCCACGTCGTTCACCGCACTACAAGCGCCTATCATCCCCAGACAAATGGAATGACAGAGCGCTTCAACCGCACCCTTGGTGGCATGCTGTCTATGTATATCTCGTCAGACCACTCCAATTGGGACCGAGTGCTCCCGTTTATCATGTTCGCTTATAATACCGCCATTCAAAGCACTACTGGGTTCTCTCCCTTTTTCCTCCTTTATGGACG